>NW_008667609.1:708-8984 GCF_000695815.1 Acanthisitta chloris | reverse complement strand
TTCTAACCTGGTTGATTCTATGATTAGTGAATTCAGTGTGTTTCAGTTGTTATCATGTATAAGTACAAGCATGTGAGGATAAGCATAAAACTAAAATCTGAAAGGAAGGGTACAACTTTTTTTTCCCTATTTCCCACTTCCATTCTCTCCTTTCCCAACCAACTGAAACAATGAATTTTTAATTTTTTTTTATCTTTCATATATTATTGGTCATATATAGTGTTAAATTCAGGTATCTTTACTTAGCTGCATCAGATCATTTTAAGAGCTTTCTGATTTTATGCATATCCTTAGTTTATTATTATGTTTCTTCTTTGGTGATCTTGAATTTCTTGGTCCTCCAGAGAAAGGCATAAAAGGAAGAGTAGAAGTCTCTCCAAGTCTCCTAAACCAAGAGAAAGAAAGTCTTCACAAACCCCTTCTCCGAGAAGGTCAGTTTGATGTAAACTTAAAAGTTAATGAGAAGTAAAGGAGGAAAAAGTTAGATTATTTTGGTTAAATTGTACTTTGATAGAGAGATCGGTGTTGTGAAAGGACCTAACCTTTGTGTTTCTTCTGGTTTGTTTTTGGGTTTTTATGGAAGAAGCTCTTTAGTAATAATTTTTTTGTTTTAAGGAAAAGGTCTGTTTTTCAATAAACACAACCCTCAATGGTGGATGCAGATACATATATTGAAAACAATTTGGGAAGTATTTTCATTGATTTACTGCCTTTTCATTAGTTTTCTCAGATAATTTCAATTGGTCGGTATGATTCAGTTCCAATTATAAACAGATCAAAAAGCCCTTTATGGATTTGATCTTTGGTATGCTTTCAACTGGAGAGTTTTAAATCTGTTAGCGATGCAAATTTGCTTCAAATTAATAAAAGCCCTTCATTGGATACAGATTAATTTGGTTTTCTGTTTTCAAATACCATGTATACTGAACACGTGCATTCTTTAGCTCTCTTCCTTTGTCTTTATGAAAGGGCTTTTGTTATGTTTGAAAGTGACCAAACCTTTCTGAAAGAAAGCAAACCAGGATACCAGCATTCATAGTTACTGTACAGTTTACTGTACAGTACAGTCAGAGTATACATTGGTAATACAGTTGTTGATGTTGGATTAAATTCTGATTTGAGTAAAAATTTTCTTAAACAGAAACAGGAAAGAAAAAAAAAGAGAAAAAGATTCAAATAATGAAAGAAGAGAAAGAGAGTACTCCACCTCCAAGAAAAAAATTTGTAAAGAAAAAGAGGGAAAGGAGAAATTTGACAAAAGCATCACTACTTTGAAGGTAAGCTGTGTGACCAAATGATAGGCAGAATGGAGTGCTGCAAGTGGAACAATTATTGCAATTTTCCTCACCCTTCTTTTTCCCCTGTTTTACTTATCAAAGTATTGCCACTTGGTGGAGATTGTGTGAATTGGTTGTGGAAACACTTTAATTTGGTTTCTCTCTCTTTTATGTTCTGTGCCATATGTTAGGAGTTGACTGAGATTGTATAACTAAGCAGAAGGGTTCAGGGTTAGTTTGCCTGTGTCTTGGTTTAACCCTGGCTAACAACTAAGCACCACACAGCTGCTCACTCAACTTGTGGGATGAGATAAAGGCAGTTTATAAGGTAAAGCAAATGCTGCATATGCAAGCAAAGCAAAACAAAAAATTGATTCACCACTTCCCATGGGCAGGCAGTTGTTCAGTCATCCCCAGGGAAGCAGGGCTCCATCATGCATAATGGTTACTTGGGAAGACAAACACCATTGCTCAGAATGTCCCCCCTTCCTCTTCCTTCCCCCAGTTTTTGATTTCTATGGAGAAAATAAACTCTATCCCAGCCAAACCCAGCACAGGCTGTCAATCTGAAAAGATTTTTAATAAACTTTCACACTGCAGTTCAGCCTCTCCCTGGTTGTTTTGATCCCAGACTGCATGTTTGACTCTGGAGGAGTAAAGTTGAAGATTTGAGGAAAGAGTAGTATGGGACTTTTCCCTTGCAAAGTAGAAGATGATGTGATTAAGAAAAGAAACATCTTCAAATGTTTAAGCTTAGAATTTGAAAAGCAGTGTGCTTCTAAAGAGTAGTTTGTGCTATTCAGAATTATTCAACTGTTATAAACCAACTGATTTAGATGACTGTCCATATGCTTAATTATTATGCTTGCAGACTGTCCACATGCTTACCCAAGAACTCTCTTAAAATTTGTCACTTACCTGAGAAAAAATATAAAAGAAAAACTGTAATTATGTTTTATTTTAAAAATATGTTGAAAGTCTTAATTTCTGGAGCTTTTTCTCATAGGTGCCACAATGTTGCTTGTTCTGTATTACCTAAATATTGATCATAAAGACAGATGACTTTATGGCAATGATTTAATGGGTGACAGGTTTTTATGAGTGCCTAACTTCATCCAATTAAAAAGAAAGACTTTTTTTCTAATTAAAAATTCAATTTTAAGACAAAAATGCTGACACCTCTATTCTTAAAAATTGCTGAAACAGGGCATGTAAAAAATGAGTCAATCAAAATACCAGTAGTTGGTTGGAAGTCATATCCTGTAATGCTAAGAGAATGATTTTTTTAAAATAATTTTATCCTTGATAGGACAAAGATCATACTGAAGAGGATTTGTATTCAGAAACTGACAAGGAAGTAGGCAATAAAGATACACAAAGGACAGATGAAGTCAAACTACAACAGAATGGGAACTGTCAACCAAATGACAAAAACCTCTCAATTAAAATGGAAGAGGTTTAAAGCAAAGAATGGACCTCTGACTCAACTAAGGGATGAAATCTGAAGCTTTTTATTTCCAAGAATGAGTAAGGAAATGTCAGAGTAATCAACCTGAACATGGTGAATAGTACTAGTAGCTCTTCCAATTCTAGTGACAGCTTTGTCAATTTCTTGCTGTAAAGCAAGAGAGCACAGACTGGTAGTTATACCATGAAAAGGCAAATGCCATCAGAACTGTCTGAAAATCCATGGATTTTCATGATGGCTGTACTTATTTGTAAAATGATTTATGTTAAGTTTTGCCATAAGCTGTTACAATTAAGTAGAAACTGAAAGACATAAACTTATATAAGAAAAAAATATTAATATATGCATTGAAGATTGTTTAAAATACTGCTCATTGATGAATTTTGTATTGGTTTACATTTTGGGTTAAAAAATCCACAAAAACTTCAATGTGTACTGTTTGATGTGCTTGGAAATGGTGCATAAATATACACACTTGTTGTAACTGAAATTTTTTTTAAACATAAACAGTTTTATGGTTAAATGTCCACTGACTAGTTTGTTTTTCATTTGCTTGCTGCTTGAGATTCTTGGGTTTTATTTAAAACAATTTCTTACTGTTATCCTTAAAATGAGTATTTCTTTTAAAGTACTTGAACAATGCATGATACTTTTCTGTTCCAGAAAGGAACATTGCCATGTTATAGATATTAGGTTAGCTTACTGGGTTATTTTGGTTTTGTTGTGTTGTTTTTGTCCTTCCAGAAGTGAGCATATATGATATTGTTAGAACTCACAGCTTCGTTTTGAGCCATACTGCAGTGTCAGCTGCAAATAGTACAGGTGCCATTATGAATTATTTTTTTTTCTTATTTGTTTACGAAATATGGGAGCACAAGCAGAAGCTTTAGTGCCTTCTTGAAATAATGTGGCATTTTCTAGAAATTTTTATGTGCTATTACTCATTTTCATATAAATCCTACATTATTGCATTTTGTCACCATAATACTGTGGACAAGAATGCAAGTTATTTGTCAAAACATTTTTTGTTTCACTTGTTAAAATATGAAAACTCCATTTTTCCTTCTTTTTTTATTTTTAGAAGAGATTTAGAGGTGAAAGCAAAAATGCATTTGGAGGACCATCACTGTACAAAAGTAGTAGCTGAATACAAAGCATTTTCTGATCACCTGCATCAAAGACAGGCCTTTAGATACTTAATCTACATTTGGATGGCCTTAATTGTTTCATCTCCATCATAATCTCTGATAACCTGTTGGGTGATATAAAAGGAATCGTGTGCAAAGCTGAGGGGATAAATAACTTGGGAAAAACATTCTAATTTACACAGGAGTTATATGGTAGAGATTTTTTTCACTCTTTAAAGAAAAAGCATGTAAGAAGATAATGACAAAGCAAATATTTTTGTCAAGCTAAAGCATGGCTTGTGCTCTCTGAACTAATATAATCAGTTTCATCATTGTGAGATTTCTTAATAGTCATACTTTTAAAATTTATACCTAAAATCAAGTAGATTATTTTTAAATCAACTTAATACAATCAAATTACTTTAATCACCTTACCTCATGGGAAGTTATTTCTTTCAGTTAAAAAAAAAAAGTATATTAGCTATTTGCTTTCAATTTGGTTTTATTTTTCTTTGCATAGGTAATTCTTGCAAAAAGAAAAAAAAAAGAAAATCATAGTACGGGGAATGAAAAGTAGCCCAATTTGATTGTAAGCTACTTAATCACTTTTTTTTTAATAGGGTTTTATGTTCTTGAGACTGTGTACATTTAAGACTATAGAAAATGCTTTACCATGTAAAGTATAGACACTCATTTTTGTGATGTTTAAGCCACATGCTGTTGACTAGTAAGCAGCTTATTCTGATAAAAGAATGACATCTGTATGCTTATAGAAAGACTGTGAATGATTGTGTCTTGCAACAACAGCTGTCTTATTTATGATGTGTAAGTAGCATAGAGCAGAGATTCTTTGTATACTTGCTATTCTTGGAACCATTTCACTAATAAAATTAAGTATTTTAGAGGGAAGTTTCTGCTGTTACATACTTTCAGTTGATCTAGTCTTATTCAGGCAGCTTCTTTGATTTGAAATGGAGATAGAAATGAAAATATACATGTATTATTTATAATCT
Source organism: Acanthisitta chloris (assembly GCF_000695815.1). Classification (NCBI taxonomy): domain Eukaryota; kingdom Metazoa; phylum Chordata; class Aves; order Passeriformes; family Acanthisittidae; genus Acanthisitta; species Acanthisitta chloris. The sequence goes on along the minus strand of NW_008667609.1, from coordinate 4,099 downwards.
CATTGAAAAGCTAAGTTTCTCCTTTGGGAGAAATTAGAATTCTTGCAGCATATTTCATTCAGCTGAGATTAGTTTGATTTCCTGTGTTTTGTTATCCTGAAATCACATAGCTCTATTACATAGCAATTACAGAATGTGTAAATGATTGTGTACAGTTAGCTAAGAAACATGCCTTTGAAAATTTATAGTTAAGGATGGGAGCCTCACTAGCTAATTTATCACATGTGTAAGTCAATAAGCAGCACATCATTATGTTGTATGTGAATAAATGGTTCACTTACAAAAAGTTTTGGGGTTTTTTTATAAAAAAGGCAAACAAAAGCAAATCCACCATGGATGTAAATTCCCTCTCCACCTGAAGTCATATTTTCTTACAAATGCTGCATTTTCTGATTTTGCTTTGTAAATGCTATGCAGATCTGTGAATTAGTTAAGTTATATCTATTCATATTAGGTGATTTACAGTTCTCCTATTCCTAAAAGCCACCACTAGAGAACTATTATTCTGTCAAATGCCTATCTCTGCAGAAGATAGCTAATTTTTAAACCAGTAGCATAGCACAGTAATGAAGTTCCTGCTTGCTCCACCTGGATTGTGTGCATCATCCATTAAATGTGTACATCTTCCACTGAAAGTTCATTGCCTTCATAAGTTCACGTACTACCCTGCCATGTCAGGTTGTTTGCTTTTGCACTTTATAAATGAGATGAAATTAAGTGGAGGTTTTGAGAACAGTGTAGTTCATGATAGTTGTTTTGTTTTGAATGTAATTTCATTTGAATCAGCCTTTATTTGGAAATGTGATTTGTAATTGTTCAGAAAACTGATGATATGGTGCCATTTTGCTAAGATCAATGTAAAGCACTTACATGGAAGCTTCCATTAGTGACCAGTTATTTCACAATGGTGTTTATGGAAAGCAAATAGGATTTTTCTTGGGATTTTAAGAGGAATATAGCAGAAGACAATTGCTGGTGGATGGGGCAGGATTCCAAGTTCAAAATAGAGGTGGCTATGGCTTAGATAAATTCATTGAAGTAAATGGTAAACCCAGATGTGAAGGATGAAATTTTGTTTGCAAACACTGTTAATAGTATGGTGTGTAAAAAATCTTGGTTTTCAGATTTCATAATTAGAACTAAGAGGGGAAAAAAGCACCTGAGTTGGAAACTAGAATTATCTGAACAATGCCTGAGAAATTGGTGAGATGTAGGTTATGCCTACTCATTAGTTGCCTGCTAATTTCTTTAATTGTGATTTCAGATAGATATGTCTGAATTGTCTTTCAATTATCTGGCTAGCAGTGGCAACCTACATACAGCTTGAACTCTGAAATGAGCTGACCATTTGAGTGCATTTACTCTGCTGTGAATAAGGTAAATTCTGCAGTCTGAAGCGTGCTTGTATTGCTTGCTAGTGTTTTCCAGCTCAGGTATATCTAAGGCAATACCTGAAATTAATTTGAAACTCTGCAAATCTATTTGTTACATGGTGGCTTATCTGTGTTGCCCTTAGCTTGAACTGGTATTTTGTAATAATTGTTAGATTTAGGGATTTCTGTGATTTTTCTTTTGGTCTGAGGAAGAGAGAATAAGTAAAGGCTGCTTTGTATCATAAAAATTCTTGTATACTGCATACTTATCCTTATTGCTATGATTATTATGGATTATGGCCTTTGGTGTTGTCATAATTTTAAAAGTGAGAATTTGACTTAGTGAAACAAATGCTGGGATTTGTAAATAGCAAAAATAATGTAAATCTGTAGGGGCTCACTTCAGAGAGGCATAGTTTTCTCACCAGAAAATGGAATGTGGACAGTTGCAATTTGTAGATGTTGTTATTGTCATTACCTAAAGAGAATCTAAAACTTAATTTTGTTTGCTATTATGTAAATAGGAAAAACGTTTTCAGACTGTATCTTAGGTTTATTTTTATATGTTGAAAAGTGTAATTAAAATAATATTGATAACTAAAAGCACTGTATAAAAGGGGATTTTTTTAATGAAAAAAAATGTTTTCAATGGTGTTTAATTTTAAACTCCTAAGAAATGTCTTTGCAAGAGGTATTTATTTTTACTTCAATTTCAAGAATGCCTCATTTGTAGGTAAGTTCTATTGCAGGATCTGAGCATGTTAGTATGGGGGTTTCTGCTGTAGTCTCTTCAACAGAAAACAGCTTAATAAACTTCTCTGGCAATATGTGGAAGCAGCTACTTTCCCTCTAGTTTGAGGAGCCACAGCTCTTAACTTCAGTTCTGTACTATTTAAGCAAATACTACAATTGAGAAGCTATCTATGAACTTCAGTTTTCCAGTGTTTTCTGAAACCATGAACTCTTACTATCCAAGAAGGAAAAAAAATTGTCATGGCAGTTTTATGATTGTTGAGCTTAATACAGGACACTGACAGCAAAAACAAGTTTTTAGCTGTTTATATATTTTATTCTGGAAAGTTTTGGCTTACAGTTATTTTTTGATTAGTTTTATTTTTTCCATTAATCTAGTGCTAAGTAATTACTAAAGCATTACAGATGTTGATTGAAAATTGGCTAAAAAAGTGACAGTCTTAAAACTGAATTTTTTTTTGCATACATGGCTTGTTTGTCTACTTATTTTAAGAAAACAGGCAGACATGAGTGTTAGTATGAGTCTTTCCTTAACTGTGCTGCTTCAGTTTCAGACCTGGGAAGACTCCATGATTCTCCTTTTCTGTTGTTCTCTCTATAATTCTTACTTTAAAAAAAAATAGAGCCTCAAAAAACCCTTTAATGCAATATATTAAAGGATTGATTCAAATTGCTGGATTTAGAAGTTCAAAGCCAGTGCGTTGGACCACATGAAATGTGAACACTGAACAAATGTATAAGGATCTGCTTTCATCAAATTTTTTGATTACTATGGTGACCTAGCATTTTCCATAACTGCTCTTCTACTTTGTTCAATTTTAAGGGGCTAGTATTGATTTAATAAATCTTCTGAGTTCTTGTGGTTTAACCCCAGGTAGCAACTAAGCACCACGCAACCACTTGCTCACTTCCTCCCGCCTCCCCAGTGGAATGGGAGGAGAATCAGAAAAACATAAACATAGAACAATTCAATAATTGAAATAAAGTAAATAATATTTAGAATAATAATAATGAAAAAGGGAGACAGGAATAAAACCCAAGAAAACCAAGTGATGCACAATAAATTCTTCACCACCCCAGCTGAGGCCCAACCAGTCCCTGAGCAGTGAGTGGTGCATCCTAGACAACTCCCCCCAGTTTATATACTGAACATGATGTTCTATGGTATGGGATATTCCTTTGGCCACTTAAGGTCAGCTTTTCCAGCTATGCTCCCTCCCAGATTCTTGTGCACCTGTTCACTGGCAGAGCATGGGAAACTGCAA
>NW_008667609.1:0-353 GCF_000695815.1 Acanthisitta chloris | reverse complement strand
GCAGTTGATAGAGGCAGTACAAAAACCGGAACAAGTGGCAGTTATACATTGTAAAGCACATCAAGCAGGAAACTCCAAAATCTGTGAGGGAAATCGAAAGGCAGACTGGACAGCCCGACAGGTTGCTCGAGAGGTGCAAACAATAATGGCATTGATACCCACAAAACATGAAGTATCTCAATTAAATTTGCCTTCAAAACCAAAATTCTCAACAGATGATGAGAAACTGGGACATGCGCTAAATGAACAAAAGAATTCATAAGGGTGGTTTCTAACGACACAAGGGCAAATAGTGCTACCCCCCCACTAATGAGAGATGTTCTACGAATTAAACATAACGAATGTCATTGGGG
>NW_008667608.1:39209-41349 GCF_000695815.1 Acanthisitta chloris | reverse complement strand
CTCACAGGGAAAACGTCTGCCTAAGATTTGAATTTCCCTCTTTCCATTGCTCCCCATTGCTCCTTGTCCTGTCCCTGCAGTTCCTAACCAAGAGTCCCTCTGCAGCTTCCCTGGAGCCCCTTCAGCTCCTGCAGGTTGCTCTGAGGTCTCCACACAACCTTCTGTTCTGTTGTGAGTGAACTCAGAAAGTTTAAATGAAAGTTACTCTGCCAGCTTTTCTTATGCATTTGATCTGAATCTTCTTCTTCTTCCATCCCAATAACCCCTCACACAAATGAGCTAAAAATATCTACCAAATTGCATTTCAAAATATGGTAAGTGAGGTCTGACTAATTGCTTGTTTAGCTATACCGTAACTTCCATGGTGGTTCCTCGAGACAAGAGGCTCAGTTGGGTGTGAGGGTGATATCATGGAATTGTTTGGGTTGGAAGGACCTTTAAAGATCATGCAGTTCAGCCCCCTGCCATGGGCAGGCCATGTTTCACTAGACCAGAATGCTTCAAGCCCCATCCAACCTGGTCTTCAATCACTGCAATTTAGTGTTTGGTAGCCAGTGAAAATGCAATGTTTTCCAGAAGATAAGCAAAATGCAAAATCAGCATTCAATTTCAGTAAATTGAAATGTGCTGCTTGATGATAAAATCATTGTTAAAATCTTGTTTACACAGATTTCTGATCTGCCTCACCCTGGAACACACTACTTTGCTCAGTGCAATTTTGCTCAGTGCACGTTTGATTTTTTTCACTTAAAAATGTAAAAGTGTGCAGTTGGTTGGTAGGAAGCATGGCTGAAATGAAGCAGAAACAAGCCTGAAGATAAAACTGCAGTGGGAACTGAAGGATCTGGTGGAAAGCAGTCAGATTTCATCATAAGCTGCTTATGAATACGTTGCTGCTGGTGTGGCATGGGAGGATGTGCTGGGGGAGCAGTTGAGGTCAGCTACACGTAGTGATTGTCTGTGTGTGGGTGGGAGCTCACAGGTGTCACAGGACAGAGAGCAGATGGCACAGGGAGAAGCTGCAGTGGATGCAGTGATTGTGGCAGTGCGGATGGAGAGCTACAGTTGTTTTGGTTTGGACAAACATCCAGCTGAAACCTTCGAGAACCTTCAGCCACCTCCTGAACTACAAGGGTAATGGGAGCAGTGGCTCAGGAGAAGTGAAAAAGCATCTTTGAACAGATCTGTTTGAGCATGTCCTGCACCATGGAACTGGTAAAAATGTGTCTGTGGTTTAGTTTAAGCTGTGTGGGCTCTGATGCTGAATAGCAGAGGTGTTGCTTTAGGGTGGTGCCACTGGGCATGAAAGAGACATGGGTCATCGTGTCAGTGGCATGACCCATGGTTATAGCCGCTGCTTTTTTAATTTGCCTTGGGTGGAACAGCTTGTTAAGGAAAGTGCTGCAAAGCTGTTTGAAAGAGATACCATGGCCAGAAAAGGCTCTTTCAAAGACAATTTGCATCATTTTCATCAGAGAAATTGTGTGTATCCTGGGTGTCCTCTCTAAGTCTTCTCAGACTGTGCTGTCCCAGGGAGCTCAGCATGGTTTAGTGTTTTCATGAGCCCTGGGCCAGCTAACCCAAAACAATTTGAAGGCTTTTACAGTATTCTTGTGTTCCTGCTTGATGAGCCCTGTGTTAGTTCAGATGGTCTGCAGGGCTGGTGTTATGCTCTGAGCTCCGTTACACCCATGGCAGTGTGACACTGCTTCTAATTAGAACTGGTCTCCTTCTCCAGAATTAATGGAAAGCTGTCCACGGCCCTTTTCCTTGCAAACCCAATGTTAAATCTGGGTCTTTTTGTGAACTCCTTAGAAATTGTATTTAGCAGCTGGCACTTCTGTCCTGGGTGCAGCCCAGATTTCAGGGAGCTAGAAGCAGGCTCGATTAGGAATCTGCTGCTGCTCCTGTGCAAGAGCTGGCACTGTGCTGGCAAAGTGGAATGCAGTCTCTCTCTGCAGGCAGTTTGTCTTGGAGGTGGAGTGCCATGTGGTGCATTCCCAAAAATATATGAGCTGGAACACAAAGTGAGTAGCCTAGGAAAATATTTTGTAAGTGAATTTGAACCCTTTGCCAATTTTGCTGGAAGTTTACCATGTCAGCCAACATTTTAGGCCTTGGGAAGCACACTGCTGTCCAG
>NW_008667608.1:1320-39179 GCF_000695815.1 Acanthisitta chloris | reverse complement strand
TTCAAGGCCTGTGACTGAAATTTAGTTGAGATCTGACAGTGTTCAAAGCCAGGGTGGCTAAAGCCTTGAGCAACCTGCTCTGGTGGGAGGTGTCCCTGCCCAGGGCAGGGGTTGGGGCTGGATGATCTCTGAGGTCGGTTCCAACCCCTTAGCACACTGTGAGACTATATGTATGCCAAGGCTGTGATCTCCTGACCAGGCCTCCTCGGAGCCCTGTGGGCAGCTGCTCTTTCTGTGTGTGTGAGAGAGAAGCACAGGAGGCACAAGAAGCAGAAAGCCCCTTATGGAGAAAGGGAGGAGTCACAGTGGAGAGCTGCACAGCACGCAGGGCTGAAGAAATCCCTGAGCTGCAAACCTGCAGACTGTGGGTAGTGTATTTTGGTTCTGGCACGGGCTGAAAGTTCTGCGTTTGTCCCATCTTCCTCTGCACACCTGGGAGCAGTGTTTCTGTGTTCCGTGTTGAAGGAAGTGGGTGGCTGTGTTGGAGAGGGGTCCTAGGAGCCTAACCTAGGTTGTCATGGCTGTAGGTGCAGTCAGTCCCTAGGGCTCCTTCAGCCCTCTGTTGTGCTGCCAAAGGAGAGAGCCTGTGTTTAGGGACATTTAATGCCATGTTTTGTAGCATAGCTTGGGAACTGATCAGTGTAATTCTGCCTCAGTGTGGTTTACACACAAAGCAGGAGTGTAACAGGCTACAGAGATAACAAATTAGAAACTGTATTCGAGATGAGCGAACAAGTATTTTTAGCCTCTGAATGCAAGGTTTTGTTGCACTGAGTTCCTGAACAGTGTGGAGCGATTGCACCTCCATAAGAAAACAGAACTGAATTCAAGATGCAGCTCTTGCAGCTCCTGACCCTGTGGGAGGAGCTTTGGCAGTGAAAAGCTGGAGCCTGGGTGGGCGCAGGCCTGTAGTACTCCTGCTCTTGACTTACTGAACTTACTTTATTTACTGCAGCCTCTTCCTTTGTACATAGAAATGATGTCAACTGACAGCAGCCCTATTTTGGAGCAAGCATGCAAGCACATCTTTCAGAACAGAGTTATTGGTAGGTGGTTTCCTTTTGAGGTTCACCTGCCTTCTGTGTCCTACTCTGACTCTAGTCTGTGCTTAATGATTCACCACATCTTTCCTGGATTCTTGTCTTTCTGGTTTTCAAAGAGCATAGAGTCTGCTCCAGCCTTCAGGAAACCTTTGGAAAGGGATGGATGGTTTCAGTTGGGGGATTTGAGTGTATTTATAGTACTCTATAAATAGAGGCAGGAGGAATACTTGCAAAGCAGGTGGTACTGGGACATTTATAGAAAAAGTATGATTTATACACAGATTGTTCCAGGCAAACCTTTTGCCTGTAGCCTGTCTTCTGCAGAGCTCTTCTGAGTGCTATGAATATTTATGCTGCTTTGTTGTGGTATTTTAAACTTGCTTTCTGCTTGTGAAATGACATGTTTGTCTCTTTAAACAACAGGAGGAGTGGAGGGAGAAAACCATTTCCTGGGCAGACTTGTCTGCAGAGCTTTTACAGAGTCTTTAATGGTTTTGGAGCAGAGAACAGCTCAGCTCACAAACACCCCAGCCTTTGCCTCTGCTCTTGGAGAAGTGCTTTACAAGGTCTCTCTACTTCAAAGCATTCTCTTTGGGAAACCTTTGTGGCCTTTTGTGCTCAGCTGTGTCCTTTTGCCATGTTTCAAACCCAAAGCCCTGTTGCTGTTAGCATAGCAGGTGCTCAGGTGAAGTTGTGGTGAAGAGTCATGTAGAGCTAGTCAGATCTTGTGCTGTAATCACAAGTTCCCCAGATTTAGTCCAGGGTGATCACACTGAGCTTACCAGGACCTTGGGAAGAGAAAAGTGCATGCACCTGCATATGGAATATCCTCTGAACTGATTGAAACGAAGTCCCAAGGCTGTGACAGCCATTTCTGGAGAGCTCAGAAGTGAGCGGATTGGGAAGAGTTCAGCAAGTTAAAAAAAGCTGCTTGCAAGCAATGATGGGACCTCCTGTACCTTTTCCTTCAAAAACCTTTGATTTTCTAGGAGAGGTGGAAAAAAATCAAATTTTCTGGATGAGTAGATTTAGAATCAAAAGATTTAGAAAAGAAATCCACCACCTAGCTGTTTGAGGCTGTGCAGGTTTAATCTTTCTGTGTGATTTTGCCCTCAGTTCAGTGATTTTCAATAGCTTCCTGGCTTCCCTTCTGAGCTCCTGCTCCTGGGTGGGAATCTGCTCTGAGCCGAGGAGCCTCCCAGGCTGACTGTGCTGTAGACTTACTGCAGAGCAGGCCTCTTGCTCTTCTGTGAACTCCCCTACAGAAGTTTTCCCTGCTTTTTGAGCCCAGATGGTGTTAAGGAAGATTTGTCTCTTATCTCTCAAGGAAGTTTCACGTAATTCTGAGCCCAGCACCCAAACCCACAGCCTTTCTTGTTGCTTTAAGGAAGGGGCACCATGCAGTGCCTATCATGGGTAACACAGCAGTTTGCTGAAGCCCAGGAAACCTCCTGCCCTGAGACAGTATTTGGAGCAGCGGCAGACTAGGAAGATAAACAGCAGATTAGTTTGAGAGTGATGTTGTTTATTGTGTGCAGTGTAGCTGCATCTAGAGACCAAGTATGAAATCGAAGTTGATGAGATAAAAGCATTTGATAATCCTTGCTTTGAACCCCTACTTAGGTTTTTATTCTTCTCATATAATAAAAGATTCACCAAGTTAGTGCATGGGATTTACAGAATGTGTCTCCCCCTCTCGAGACTTTGTGCACTTCATGGAAATGCTTATATGGACAGCAGTGTCCTCTGCATCCCAGAGTATAGCCCAGGGGAAACCAGGAGAAATATCTGCAAGGCTTTAGCAGAAGTACCTGTGAGCATCTAATGCAATTGGTGCTTTGAAGTGTTATTGGTCAGTCAAAACTCGGTGGAGAGGGGTCAATAGATGCCCTGCTTCCCTGTAGACTCTGGATTAGGCAGAAATGTGTCAGCCCAAGGCTCAGGAACTTCCCACTCCCTTGTGTATGAAAACCCACAGAGAAAGGTGGCTGGTGTGTGCACAGCTTTTTAATCCCTTTGGGGAGAGTAGACAGCTTCTTGGTCTCTTGAGTGACCCCAAGGATAAGTGTCACCTTTCTCCCTGCCACTGGGCCCAGCAGGTGTGTTTTCAAAGGAGCGTAAGAGGGATAAGCTCTCCAGATAATAAGGTGAAGGTGGTCATTCTTGTTGTGTATCACCTGCTGCAGATAAGCCTTGTGATGCTTGTTTGAAACTCCTTTTGTGTCTGTAACCTTGTGGGATGGGGAGAACCTGTCAGTCCCAGTGTATATGGAAGTTGTAGTTCCTTGGTAGAAGGACAGTAGCCAGCTTTCCTCTGGGACTCCTCTGAATAAAAATTCATTGTGAGGTAAGGGGGTTGTTACCTTTAAATTAACTGTTTCTGAAACTCTCACAACTGGTATGTTTTATGGACAAAAATCTGAACTATAAAAATCATTTAAAGTTTCCAAAAGCAAAGGAGCTAAAAGAGAAGAAAGTTGATATGGCTGATTTTCAGAGTGAAACGTATTTTGGTTTGTTTTGTGCCAGTCTGGCTTCTGCCACACCAGTGTTAGTCCTGGCACAAAGGGTGTAGCTTTGCACAGTGTTTGGGGTGAGGGGGACTCTTCCCTCCAGGAGCAGGACACGCCTCTGTGGAATTCAGGTGTCTGGAGAAACACACTTGCAGTGTTCTTTTTCCACTTTTTTCCCTTCTGTGGTTAGTAGCCATGCATTACCTTGCACAAAGGTCTGGCTTCTGCCACACCAGTGTTAGTCCTGGCACAAAGGGTGTAGCTTTGCACAGTGTTTGGGGTGAGGGGGACTCTTCCCTCCAGGAGCAGGACACGCCTCTGTGGAATTCAGGTGTCTGGAGAAACACACTTGCAGTGTTCTTTTTCCACTTTTTTCCCTTCTGTGGTTAGTAGCCATGCATTACCTTGCACAAAGAATTTGTGGCAGTATTTCCCTAGCACCTTCAGCTGATGCCTGGGAAACCCACCACACACTTATTTCTGTCTGTGACTGCTTTCATTTCATCTGCAGTAAGAGGTAACAACCAGATAGTCTGTACCGTTGGGCATGAGCATTGCTTGCCAGAGCCCTCTTCATATTGCTGCAACTGCTTGCTCTAGACATTCTCCTGTCTAGAAACACAGACAGAGCCTCTAGAGTTAAAATTAAATCCCCGATATACTCGGCTGTATTTTTCCGTCATCCTCATTGCTGTATTTATACTGGAAGATTTCTCCTCTGGCTCTGTGGCAGCAGAGATTTCCCACAGACATATGGCAGCCTTGCATAGTGTTGATTACATTTTTTCCTTCCCTTTGCTGACTCTGCACCATCTGACAGCGTGATGGTTTGGGCTGCCCAGATAAGTGTTACCTGCACATGTTTCACTGCACCAGCACTATCTAGGGGCCCTGGGTTTTGGGTTGTCTTACGTTCTGTCAACAAGGAGCTTGGGTCTCCACACCTCTGTCTCCCAGGCATGGATGCAGTGTTGGCTGCATGTCTTGTGGATACAGCACAGCCCGGCCTTTGGTGAGGGGTTCAGGTAGATCGTCTCAGACAGGATGAGAAAGGTGTTTGGAACAGGAGCTATTTTGGTATTATTCTTCACTCCTCTGTCTTCACCTATCCTTGAAGAGGTTTTTCCTACTGTATAAACCAAAACAAAATTTAAGCTGTGCTCTCTTGAAGTATGTTGTGTGAAACTGCATTACCTCCTGATGGTGTGTTGGCCATGGCAGGGGGAAGTCAGTATTGGCACTTACTGAACACAGTTTTTCACAGTAATGGTTCAGTCATTTCCAGTTCATTCCCAGACACACCATGGCTGAAGTATCAGCAATCCACAGTTGCTGATGTGATGCTGAAAGTGATGTGAACTCTCTCAGCAGAAAGGGCTGAGCTTTCAGGCACAGCTTTCAGTGGGCAAGGAGTAACCAGACTGGCACAGTGTGAGCATGACTGGGTTTGCCTTCTGCACTTGCAGGTTCTTTGTGTTGCAGAAACAATGAGCTTCTTGCAGGCTTCAGCTGGAGCACAGATAGGTCTCATGAAAAATCTCAAAGCTCTCTTTGGCTATCATTGTTTCTAATGCTGTTTCTAACAATATGCCTTTGTTTCAGAATCACCATTTGCTGCTCTGAGGATTGATTGGCTCCACTGCCAGCACCATGGATGAACTGCAGGATGTTCAGCTGACAGAGATCAAGCCGCTCCTGAATGACAAGGTAATGCTAGCTGCTGCTGTGCTCTCACAGGTGTGCTTGGGCTGACCTTGTGTCTGGCAGGGAGCCCTGATTGCCAGAAGCTGTTTACAGCTTGAAGTACCTTAAGTACTGAAAACCAGCAAATTCTTCCCCACCCTGGTAGTCCACCACCAAATACTCTTTCAGACCCTCAGGGAAAGACAGACCACCACAGCTCAGGTAAGTCTGAGGTCCTGACCAAAAATGGAAAGGTGATCCCAAACCTGACCTGGCATGGCTGTAGAACCTCTAATAAGTTTCTCCTCGTTAGAGGAGCCTTGATTGGTATCCTACTTTCTTTTGGGGTTTTTTTTTGTTTGTTTAAAATATTTTGTCTTAAATTATCCTTTAGTGTTTTGCCCCCAAATCAGCCCTGTCTCCCTGGATTTAGTAATGGAAAGGCATTTCCTTCTAGTGTCTGCAGAGTCCAGCTGGAACAGTCCAGATTCATGCAATATGGAGACTTCAGAAAATCACTGTATTGCAGCAGCTGTTTCAAGCTTTCACTCTGTCTTCTGTGGGGTGGAGAAGAGCCATCTGGGCTTCAGGGGAGCCCTGGCCTCAGTGGGTTGTGCCACAAACTGTTGCTCATAGTGCCTAAGTCATTACAGGCATCCCAACAAGATCTAGCATCTTGCATCTGCAGACTGGAGTTTGGAGTTTTGTTGAGACTCCAAGCTGGAAGTTGGAGTCACCATCCCTGGAATTGTTTAAGAGGTGTCTGGAGCTGGAAGATATGGTTCAGGGTTTAGGGGTTACAGCAGTGACAGGTTAATGGTTGGACTTGGTGTTCTTAGAGCTCTCTTCCAACCTTGGTGATTGTGATTCTAACTGTGATGATGAACAATGTGGTTTGGTTGCTTTCCAAAGCTCACAGCCAAGCCCAGTGGTATGGGAAGCAGTTCCCAACGCTTTGCTGTTTAATGTCTGACATCAGGAACTGGCTTGTGCTGCCAAAGGGCTGTGCTGCTTTGTGCACTCACTGCTGTTTGCAGAAGACTCTGCTGTCTAGTGCAGATTCCCCACAAAATGGGTTAAACCTCTGAAACTCTGCTGTGTTTTAGTCTGTACCACTTCATTTTTGCTCATTTCTTTAGCATATCTGTTGAAATCTAAAACTTCAGCTGAAACCTGCAGTCCAGCTGCCAGTTCTGACAGACTAGTGCTGGCTACTGGGCTTCCACCATAGCCTCAACACCACTTTAAAAAGTGTTTCCTAGGAGGATGAGTCTTGGAAGGACAGAATCAGTGCAGACCTGCAGATAAAAATACAGAAAGGCCTTGAGAACAGTTTGTGATTTCAAAACAAGAGATAAACATTTACAGAAAACAAACTTCTTACATGCAGTGCCCCACATCTTGCTCATGATTTCCCTGGGGTTTTCCATGTTTGAATTCAAGAAGGTAGATTGCCCTTGCTTCAGTCAGCTGACCCAAGTAGGAGGTATTGAAGAATGACAAAATAAAGTGGTTTATAACTTTATAAGTTTTCACTCTCTCTATCAGGTATTGCCTGGTCAGTCCCATCCAATCCTTGCCATGGTGTCAGTTCTAGTTCAAGTGCAGAGTGCTCACCTGAACAGAACATCCAGTGGTGTTAACCAGCACACAGAAGGGCACAGGGAGAGTGATGTTTGATTTCCTTGGCTCGGTTTGGAAGTTACAAGAACTATCTCAGTAGGGAAAAATACATAGAGTGGCTCCAGAACCATCCTCAGGGCTGCATGGGAGGAGAAGTGTGCTGTGGCTCTCATTTTCACACTTTGTTTTAACAAAAGGAGTGTCTCAGGGAACTGCCCTCTCTGAGGTCTGGCCCCTTATTTCAAGCTTTCAATAATACAATTGTGCTTTTTAGCTGCAGTTTACGGAACATGTGGGTGTGGTGCCACAACCTGCTGTTCTGTGCAGTGTGTCAGGGTCCAAAAACTGTTGAGCTGGCAGTTCACTAAGATTTTCACTGCTCAACACACTTCAGATGTAGGAGTTTGAGCCAGCATTAATCCAATGGCCAGAAATAGTACAGTAACACTCTTAAGGTGCTAATGGGTGAGTGCTCATGAACTCTTCAGAGGGAAAGGCTGCTCTACAGAGGGGAGGAGCTCTGGTATCTCAAACTCCAAAACTCAAACTCCAAAACTAGTGGAATTGCCTGGGAAATTGAAATGGGTCATATCTTGTTCACTTGCCTGAACTGTAGGTAATGGCACTGGGGACAGCTGAGCCCTGGCTTTGCTCTGTCTCAAATCAGCAAAAATTTAGAGGCTTGACTTTTAAAGAATGCAAACACTCTTTTGTTTGTGTGCAACATAAGCCTAAGTGCAGGGAAGTAAAATGTATTTTTTACTCATTCAGGCTCACTAAAATGCAGGGACTTTATACTGGGAAAGAAAATGAACTTCAAATGTTCCCATTTAGTTGAAAGTCTGAGAAGGAGGGAGTACTGCCTGTAACCTGATTGGAAGACTTATCCCAGTGACACTGTGTTATCTTCTCTGGTCCATATTCTGGCACCTTTGACTCCACTCACAGCCCCAGTGAAAAGTTACTGAAAGGCCAGAGGTGGATTCAGGAGATGGAATGGGCAGCCCTGAGGCTGGTTGGGTCAGCCCAGCTAGCTTTGAGGTGCAGCCTGGAAAACTTGTCTTAAACTTTCTCAAGTTAAAACAATGAATAAATGGTTTAAAGTCAGATATTTGGTGTCTTAAAACCAAATATGCATGAGTCAGGACATGTCAGCACTGATGCTGCTGGTGCCTTGTGGTACACCCTGGCAACAAGCAGCCAATTCCAGCCTTCATTCCTTGCTTTTTGTCATTTCGTTTCCTGCTCCCTTGGGGAATCTCAGGCTTTGCTCAGTACAAATTCAGATCAGGCTTTTCTTTACTTAGCATGCACCACCCAAATCCAGTGCTGGTACAGAAGTTTCTCATTTCTCCATAGGCTTTGTTAAAGTCGTTAATCTCTGGGGCACTGGATGTCTGAATTGACCTTCTTCATGACCTGGTGGATAAGAACACTCTGCTGTCTGCATTTAACAGCACAGAGTTATCAGAAATCTCCAGTAATTTCAGGTTCTCAAACTGAAATAAGAGAGGGCTGCTTTTTATTGCCTTTTCCCCCATTCTAAGGACATGGTGGGTTTTGCCATGTCACACTCAAAACACTGACACAGTTCAATACTTTACACCGAGGAGGAAAGGGGGAAAGGGATTCTTAAAACTGCAGATATCTCAAATATCTCAAACTGCAGAACCTAGGGATCAACCCCTGTTCTTGCTAACGTGGCAAGGCTCTGTGAGGAGGGAAACAGGGCCATGTGTTTACCCGTGGAGAGGGCTGAGGGTGCTCAGCCAGAAGAAATGTTTGTGGTGTTTCTGTTGTGCATATGTGATCCTAGTTGTAGTTTTAGTACTGAGGTGCTGTGCCTAAAACACACAAGCTGGAATGCTGTCTCAAGTGGTTGGTTCAGCCTTTTGCAGCAGCTGACAGCTCTCAGGGGTGTAACCTACCCTGTGTCAGAGACAGTGTCTCACAAAGCACATGGGCACGCAGACAGGTTCCTGCAGACCTTCAAACCTGCAGTGTGCCAAGTGTGTGCTGTACCAACTGTGTTCACCTGGGTCACCCTCTGGGAACAGTCAGTTGTGAGCTGCTGAGCCCTGTGCCCAGTGGTTTGCAGGTCTCTGCATCTGCCATGGAATGATCCCATGCCTGTGGCAGTCTCTGCAGGGTAGCTGACTGCGTGGCTTGTTTTCTTGTTCTCATTGTATGGCATACCAGGGATAGTCCTTGGCACCCAGATTGCTAATGGACACCAGGACCAGACAAAACCCAGCCCCATACCCAGCCCAGCTTTGGCCAGGGTCCTTACTAAGTGCCACTGTCCCTGCTTGAATGCTCTCAGCTGTGCCCACAGGTACTCCCCTTAGGTGGCAGCCTCGGGACAGCCCCCATGACCTTGCTGTATAGGAATGGGCACAGCTTGCATGGGCCCTGCTTGGACGGGTCTCCCATTTCACTGCTGGCCTGACTGCAGCCAGGCTCAGCTGTGCTGAACAAAGGTCTCTGAGGGGATCAATCATGCTGTTGTTGGGGGTGTTGTGGGGCACTGTGCTGAACTCCTTTTTTTTTTTCCCCTGTTTTTCATTAACAGAATGCAGCTCGCAACTTCCAGGACTTCGACTGTCAGGTAAGTCACGTGCAGGAGACAAGGGTCTGTTGGTAGCCTCCCCACAGCCTAGCAATAATGCTGAGAGAGGTGAAAAAGCTCTCTATCTTCATTTTAGCTCCTGTTAAGGTTTAATCAATAACAACTGAAATATGTCCAGTGGCAGAAATTGTCCTTCATCTGTCCTTGCCGAGCTCTGAGGTACAGACCTGCGCTGCCCTGCCAAGGCTACACGACATCTTGCAGGATGGCTAGTCTCCTGGAAAGCAGTTTCTTGGAAAAATGCAATATGCTGAAGAACTGCAGCTCTGTCACATCCCATCTGGTTCACTGGCTGGGAAAGGAGGAGCTTGCATGCTTCAGCTATTTGCCTTGAGAGGAGATGGAAGTTACCAAGCTGCCCCAGATACAGCACCCTGCTTTGCTGGGCCTGGGTCTTGACACAGCCATGGTCATTTTCTAGGGGGTTATTGCTGGTGCAGAGATGAGCCCGATGGCTCTGGTTGCCATAGGAACAGTCCTGCCACAGGAGTGGTTGCTCCCCAGCATCCAAGGCAGAGGACACACTGTGGTAGGCGGAGCACAGCGCTGAGGTTCCGTGGGGTGTTCTGTGGAGCACAGGCTCATTCTCCCTGTCGGGTTATCCTGCTGTCTTCCCACTGAGCATGTGGATGTGCAGCCAGTGGCTGTTCTTTCCCTTCAGCTGTGGGAAGCTGCTGTGTCTGTAGTGCTCTGCTCAGTGTAGGGCAGGTCACCGAGCACAACGGCAGGGATAGGGCTGGCAACATCATGGGATTGATTTGTTAAAGGTCTGGGGATGTAGGTGATTCCAGAAAACTGTTTGCAAGGCTGTGCAGGACAGGAATGTAATAAATACAGTCCTACGAAGGTAGATGTATTTTTTCCATCTCTTGTTGTCAGACACTGATAGTACCCCCATGTGGGCAGGCACATGTCACTGCACAGCTAGATTCATTGTGAGTTCTGGTATTAGCTTAAAGCCTGCAAGTATGGGAACCACTGATCTTAGCACATCATAACTTTAGTATCTAGTCTGAGGAGCAGCAAGAGTGTTAAGCAATTATTTTTATTAAATAAAAATAAATGGAGGGTTTAAAACACTCTCCTGTACCATCTTGTCTCCATTTTTCTGTATCTTCTCTGTCACCTCCAGGCGTAGTGTGCTCCCACATCAGATGGGTAATGGGTAAAAACAGGTGCGATGCCACTGAGTAAGTGTTAGATAGCAGAGGTATTTTGTGCTGTGACCTGTCTGCCAGGATTGGGAAGGATATGAATGTGCTGCCTGAGCATATTTGCCTCCACTGCCAATTCCCTGCTGACCCTCCAAAGGTCTGGGTGTGCCTGTGTCCCACCTGGCTGTAAGCAGGGTGGGAAGGAGTCCCTGTCACAGAGCTGTGCATGGCTGCTGCCTTTTTTTGCTTTCCCTCAACAAGCAAAGCCTCTTTGCTTGTTTCTCTTTGCTGCTTTAAACAGAGCCCCAGATCTGAAGCTGGGTGAGCCCCACAGAGACCTGGTGCTGCAGCCACTGAGGTGTGTGCTCGCCGCGTCCCAGCGCTGCTCCTGTCTGCCCCGGGAAGGGCTGAGTGGCCTGCAGCCAGGGAGAGGGGCTCTGGGGAGTGCTGGGCCGGGAAGGACGTGCTTGGTGCTTCTCTGTGCCTCGCTGTAGTTCAGCAGTGAGCTGGTGGCCATGGCAACAGTTGGGCAGGAGATGATGTTCCTTCCCGGAGCCCTCTTGGTAATTCATTTAGGGTAATATTTTTTAGCAAGAAGTTAGCACGGTGTCTCCTGTGTCTGTTAATGTTGTCCCAGCCTTCCTCCAGCAGCTCTACCTACAAGGTGTGGTTTCAGGGCACACCTGGCTTGGCACCCCCTGTCCTACCTGGAAAGTACCTCAAGGTCTGGATTAAGTCTCCATTTGAAATCTGCCAGAGAGGATAGGTGGGTTTTCTGCCTCAGTTGCTAGTACCAGGAACAGTGCTTACACTTGGAGATTGAGCTCGTGTCGTCCTGTGGAAAATTACTGCTGCTTTTTAATCTGGCAAAGCACATCCAGCTGCCACATCCAGGCCTCTGAAAAACTGGTGTGACGTTACCAGTGTAGGGGGAATTGGAAGTGAAGACGTTTGCCAAGGCTTTCAGAGGAAGGAAGATCCTGTTGTGTAAAGGAAGACTTAAAAGCACATAGGCTGAGGCAGGAGTTTAATTTCTCCTGAGTTTCACAGGGAGGGAGAGCCTTGGGGACGATCTCAGTTTGACAGGAGCAGGCACAAGCTGACCACAGATTGGTGAAGGCTGAGAACTGGAAGATGGTTATATGCCATGGTTAGATGCCAGTTATAGTGCAGTGGAGATCCCAATCAGCTTCCAATAGCAGCAACATCTGCAAGGGTCATGGTGGGTTTTAAGGCAAAAATTAAAGGTTTTGTGGGGTGGATTGTACTATCCTATACAGTATAGTGTTTGCAGTATGAGATCTGCAGTGAGATGTGAAACCTTCATTTCAGACCTTTTTATTTTTCTAGTGGTTCAAAAAAGTCTGTTTTAAATGGAGATAGAGCTGTGGCTTTGTCTGGGCTGACCACATTGTGGGCAGCGGGCAGTGGGGCAAGGGAAGGGTAGACCTCTGTCAGCATTGTTGATAACCTTGCTGGCAGTGCTGGTCCAGTTTGAGCTCCCCAGCACAAGACATTGAAATACTGGAGTGACTCCTTGTTTAGTTCAGTCTGTGTTATTCTGTGCCCTCAGCCATGAGGTGCTTTGCTCTGAGTCCATCCCAGCTCCTTCCAGGAGTGAGCAATGCCCCTGCCAAAGCCTCGAATACAGGGGGAGTACCACAGCCAGCCTCTGTTTGTTCATCCTGTGGTGCCTCTAGACCTCCTGGAAGCTGGAGTTTCAAAATACTCTGTGCAGCTGGGCCATGCCTGTGTTTGGGAGGTGTTTAGTTTAATCCCTGCTCAGGAGCATGTCATTAGCACTGTCACTGACTGCGGGAGGTGTGCAGTGCCAGGCACACAGGTTCCCCACACTGTTTTCTGTACAGCTTTGGCATGTGTTACTTTTCAGGGTAACATGTATATTTGAAGTTTGCAAGATCTTTCCTCTGGGGGAAAGGGGTGATGCCACTGTGAATTTCTATTAATTTCCCCTGTGCTTGTTTTTATGTTTGAATAACTTTACAGGATCAGATCTGGGCAGAGCCAACAGAACAAGCATCCTCCTGCTTCTGAAATTTGTTACTCTGGGTGAATGTGTGTGACGCTTTTAGCTTTTCTGGTGCAGTTGACTTCCAGATACAGGTGCCCTGGTTTTCTTAAACTGTTCATCTGCAAGCAACCCCAGCTAACCCTGGCACATAACAGATTGCCTGGGCTGCAGTTAGACACCCCCACGTAATCTGGTAACTGTTTGCAGTGGAGATGAAACGAGAGCTAGCACGGGGGCTTAGGGTCTTTACCAATATGAATTTAGGTTATTCTCAGAACTAAAAAGTATTAACCTAAATCCGAGACCTACATTTTACTTGAAAGCTATATGAACTCTAATGAAATCCAGGCTTGGCTTTTTCCAGTGTCTCTGGGCAGATGGTCAAATAAACGCTCTGGGCTGCTGATGGACAGATGGTGCACCATTAATAGAGCTGTGCCTGTGCTTTTATTATGATCTGCAGACCCTCTTCAGCTGCTTTCAGAAGTAGGTGTTCTGTCTCAGCCTAAATCTCCTCCCTCTTTTCAGGTGATTCGCTTTAAATACAAATGAAGGCATATTTGTAAAGTTATCCAAACAGCCTTGCATTGTGTCTCAGCCTGACATAAGCAGCCATTTGATCTGATGTGTAGCTGACACTTCTCCTCTGCTGCCTCCCACCCACGGGGAGGCAGAGAAGTGTTTGGCTTTCAGCACGCAGCGTGCAGAAGGTGCCCTGAGGTGTGGGGATGGTCTGGGATTCGGCAGAGCTTTTGCAGAGAGTTCACAAGGTGTGCAGGAGGTGGGAAAAGTCCAGGACATGCAGGGTTCATCTGAAACAGAAAAGGCAAGGCATGCATAAACCCCTGAAGGAAAGAAATTAGAGCTTGCCAGGACAAAATCTTGCTGTGCCTTTCTGCCATTAATGGAGCGTGTAGATTTACTCAGAGTTCTGTATCCAAAGCCCATGTTTTTTACTGATGCAGTTTCAAAGTTCTTTCACACGTACATTTGTTTGTTTGAAGCTTTTTAATCTGCATTTTTAAAAATTTGCTCGTCCTTGCTCGGTCTCTTTGCTTTATTTCTGGTTGCTGTGCGGTCAGAGATGATATCTGCTGCTGAGAGGTGATTGAAATGTCCCATCGAGTGCATTGCTGGTATCAGAGACATTGAATTGGAAGTGTGTTCATTATTTGATTACAGCCAGCTTGTGGGTGCTGCCTGGTGGCACTGCGTGCAAAACGTTTTAAGGCATCTTCTATTTATTGTGGTCAAATAGCAAAGAAAGTTAGCACTTTGAGGAAGGGTTTGCTTTCTCCCTGTGAGTAATGGGAGCTATTCTCACCAGCAGTGCAATGTTCTGTCTGGGATATTGAGGACCATTGTTCCTCTGATTTGTACAATGAGTTCTTTTGTTCTTTTGTTCAAAGTGCTAGAGTGAAATTAATTACAACACAGAAGATGTTTTGATCTAGAAAGCAAGTTTATTTAATGCCTGCTAAATTAATGCTTCTCTGAAGCTTATTAAAAGTAGCACCACCACTAGAGTACTGGGTTTGACTTCTGCTGATGTCACAGCAGCAAATACTGTAAAGCTAAACATTATTAAAATGGAATTCTACTTTGGCCTTTTTTTTTTCATTTTTTTTATTTCTTGGGAAGCTTTTCCCCTGATTCCTCCCATCACTGGTTTTCCATCTAAAAGCTGTATTTTCTGTAAAACTGCAGGGTTGAGTTCTGGAAAGATTTAACTAGGTGGACTTGAACTGAAACATGACTTATTTTTAAACCTATGCACACAGTCTTTCCATGGGGTTTGCTAAAACATTACTTTTGCTTTCTGTATTCGGTGACTGAGTCATTTCCATCCATTGTGCAACACCCATTGATGGTATTTTGCAGCAAGGAGTGAGTAACTGCAACGCAGTGAGCCTCGGGTCTAGTTCCCAGGTATGTGGAAGGTTTGGAGATACAGCATGGCACTGCTTTCTCCTCTTCGGGAGATTTTAAGGTGTTCATGGTCTTCAGCAAGGTATGGAAGTGCAGTTTGGCACATCATGTCAGAAGGAGGACTGTCTTTGGCTGGAAATGTGGCCCTGGTTTACTTTCCAAGTTCCTTGAGGAGTAAGGTGTTCCAGGGTCTAGCAGTCACACAAAGGATTTTAGACTCACCTGTGTATTAGCACATCCAGATCTCCCTTGTGTAGGCTTACAGAGGCTGTGTGACTGCAGGTGGTGCACCTTTAGCCCACTGCCCCAGGGGATGGGAGAGTGCCAGAGGCATCGGCCTATTCTGTTTGCAGCCCATGGGAAAGGCTGCAGGCTCATACTCTGCTGGCTCAAAACAGCAGTGCAGAGTTCCCTGCAGCCTTGGGCAGTGGAGAGCTGATCTGCAATGGTTTCATTAACCCTGAACTGTTAAAGATCTAGGCAGGTCCAGTTTCCTGCCTTAGCTGGGGAAGAGGGGATTTGCTTTCAGAGTGGGAGTAAAAAGCACCACGTGTTCCTGAATCTGTGCTGGCTGCTGTGCTCATGGCACTGCTCACTGGGTACTTGACTGGAGTGCAAGATAGTTGTGGCTTTAACTGCTCCGTGTAGCACATCATGGGCAGGGCAGGAGATGAAGTACATCTTGCTCTGCCTCTGACATGTAGGTACTGCCATGAGTTGCTTGTTGGTCTCTGCAGTGTGTGGCTGTTGAGGATCTCTCCTCTGGGAGCACAAACCCAGCCTGCCAGCCATGCTCCTGCTGTAGCTCACTTGACTTCATTCCTTTGACTGCAGAGCCAGTGTCTGTTCTCTGGCACAATGTCTTGCCATTTCTCACTGGCTGACACAGAGCGTTAGAAAGGGTCACAGAGAGGCACTGGCTCTGTCCTTCACTGCCACGTCTGCCTGTGGAGCAGCACACACGAATCCAGCAACAGGCTGGGGATAGCCCAGCAGCACCTTTGTCTCCTGATGCTCTCACATTTGTGTGAGCAGATTGCATACCTCATTCTTAATGACTGCTGCTCTCAATTCTCACCCAGAATTTCTCTAATTTAAGACTTAATTCGTGGAGTACCAGAAACCATTGCCTGCTTGCATAGATCCTATTGTGTTTTCTATTAATACATATCTTCTCTGTATGGAAATGAATAATTTACTTCAAGATGTTGTTTGAAATCTGATTTAGACTTACTTCCCATGCAACCATCTCCTTCAGCTCTACAATTTCCAAAATAATTTTTCACAGAGAGGAGGTAGGAAGCGCTTACCAACTGCCTTAAGGTCAGCAGTGTTGTAATGGTAAGAGTTACTAGGTGGTGATGTTTTACAGTCTTACAGTAGTTTTTTCCTATCCTACAGGCATAGTTTGTGGTGGAGTTTTAGTAATGTGTAGAAATTTGAGGGCAGCTGTTGCCAAGAGCAAGGCAATGGAATCTCTGCTTTAATCTCTTTGTGGTTAATAGCTGGGGTAGGTTGCCCCAGGAGCATGATGCAGTTGTTTTCTACATTTGCCAAGACTGGCAAAGATGATGTAAAGTAAGTGATAGCTGTAGCTACAGAGTAACTGGAAAAGGCCAAAGTCTGCCCTGAGTAATCTGCATCTCCTCCATCTTACAGCAAAGCAGCAGAGGCAGCTTTCTTTGTCTTAGGTGAACCAGGACCTCAATGTCCTTAAGCTGACTAGGTTTTTTGGGGTGTTTTTAGCCCTCTGCTAGTACAGACATTCACCGCACTTGAGCAGAATACAAGCAGCAGACACCTTCCTGCTCTGTGTCTTGCCAGGTTTTCGTGTTCAACAAAAACAAATTGAAGGGATTTCACAGATGTGGTCTTTATTGTCAGTCTCCAAATTAAATCAGTTCTCAATTGTTCCAAGAATTTAATTTTGAACTTTGAGCTGCTTCACACTGGGACTAAAACTCATCTGGTAGCGCCAAAAAAGCAGCTTAATAAATTAGTCATGAAAAGCACTGGTAATATGAATTCTCATCATTAATCATTCCCACTGTGAAACAAATGGTTTACTTCAGCCTTTAATAACTTCTAAAACTTGTGCACTGGATCACGCTCTGACCTGGAGCTGAGGGAGCGTGGCTGGAATTTGGACTGCTGATGTCTGGCACCCAGGTACCTGTGTGCTGCCTCAGAGCTTCTGCACCTTAACACGTTGACACCTCTGGAGCTGCTGTTGGAATCCTCATTCCTTCACTCACAATGGTTTTTTCTCAATGTGGGGAATTTTCAGTGGCACCTGCCAGTGGCATTGCCACTGCTTCCCTCTCTGGCCAAAGGCAGCAGAGATGAGTTACTGTGTTTGAACCTTTCACCCTCTGGCCATGTGCCCACTTTTCCCCATTATCAGTCCCACAGTAGATTTGGGTTTTGCAGTCATAGCTGATTGTGGGTTTTCCTCCTCAGTTTAAGAAGCCCTTAACATTCAGAGATGTTAAGGGTAAATAGGATGAATGTCCCAGCCTTGTCTGACCTGCAAATCCCCAGCAAGGAATGGCTCCCAGCAGACCCTGCTTGGGTTTGATCTCTGATGTTTTAGAGGTGCTGTTGGGTTCTGTTTTATCACCTTCCAGTGCTTGAGCCTTTATGATCCACACACATTGAATTTTCTGAAGTGGAGGGCTCTTTGACCAAGAGAGACATTCTCAGGAGCTGGCACCGTAAAGCATGCAGCAAAAACTACAGAGCTTCCAGAGATGGAGTAGCATTGGTGGCCTTTCTCTAGCCACTGCCTGTTCTTCTGCCTAAGCCCTACCTGAAAGTGTATTTTAATAGGTATAGTTAAGGCAAGTCAGTGCCTCTGCCACCACATGTGCACTGGCACTGCTCACCTTCCATCCAAAAGGTGTGGCCCTGTGGCCACAGTGTCAGTTGCTTTGGATTCCCAATGTAGTGTGACAGTGAACCCAACCCTGCACTCCCACTTTCTGGTTTCCATGAGACCATCAGCTCACCAGACATGGGGCAGGACAAAGGGACAGGAGAAGTATTCTTTTTGATGGCACTTCATCGTTACGTCAGCCAATCTAAGTTGCACTCATGGCATGGCACCAACACTGCATTTTAACCACAAACTTATATGGAACAACAGGTTAGGGAGCCCCGGGGGGAAGAAGCTGTCATTGATGTGATTCTGAGAAGGGCAGAGAAATGTATTTTGTGCCTTCCATGAGCTGCTCTGTGATAGGAGCCATAATGTGTTCCAAATTCATGTCCTTGGGGAAAAGAAAAGAAACAAACCAACCACCAAACTATATAAAACTGCACTGGTTTTGCACTCAGAGTTCAAAACAAGAATTGCACAGAAATGCAGAAGTTTATTGAACATAAAGTGAGCAAAGAGCAAGTGTCCCCATCCATCACAGCCGACACGAGGGATAGTGCTGGGAAGGCAGCATGACTAACCAAAGGGCAAGGGAGGCTGCTGAAAACAAAAAAGCATTTTTCAGAACACTAGAGAAAATGGAAAAGGTTATAAACTCTAGCAGATTAAATATATGAACAGAACAAAGCAGGCAGAAGAGAATTTTAAGAGATGACTTGCAAAAGGGAAGAAAATAACTGTCTTGTTTCAGACCTATCAGAAATGAAACCGAAGGGGAGAGTTTGGGGAGTGCTTCTGACTGCTGAGGCTCTGAAAGGAGGGTCCAGGGAAGATCTAGCCATAGCAGAAAAACTAAATTTAATTTTTTTTGCATGCAAGCTTGACACAGAGCAGCTCACAGAGGATACTGTGCTGGAATGCTCTTTGTGAGGAGTTAGCAGAGACCCTGCCTTAAACCACAGTGCCTACTGCAGAGGCTGTGCAAAAGATAATATTTATGCAGTTATAGCAGGTTGTCAGAGCTGAATGTATCAACACAGGAGTTTTAAATTAGTTTAAAGATGAAAGAGTTGAGGTGTTAAGTGAGAAGTTATGCTCCTCTGTTGGAAGCTGTTGTGGTGCCCAGTGCCAGGCAGTTCTCAGTCAGAGGTCCCACAGGAATTCTGGTCATTCACTGACCTGCTCTACCAGATAGACTGATAGAGCAGAGCACAGTGAATAAACTACACTGATAAATATTGGGAAAGGCTTAGTGTAAGTTTTGTAAAGGGAGGAAGTTTTGCTCTGCAGAGCTGTTGGAATTCTTCAAAAGAATCAGTAATGATGTAAATAAAGGCAATGCAGTCAGTGCAGCCTACTTGGATTTCCAAAAAACAAGACCTTACCAAGTGGAGTTCTAGTACATGTGTCTTTAGGGACTTAGAAGGCCATGCAGTCAGAGGAGAGGTCCAGTCATGGATATTTTATTTCGACTTTTTTTTTAACATACTGGTTAAAAAAAGGAAAAACCCTAGCATTTGTTTTCAGAGTTATTTGAGATAACTTGAGGAGAAGCACTTTGGAGATCTGTGCCTGGACCTGCACTGCTTAGATATACTCATCAGTGATCTGGAAAAAGTGATGGAAGGTGCAGGGGCAAAATTAATCTGCCTTTGGGTAAACCGAGTGTACTGCACATTGGGTCAAACCATCCTACATGGAATATGAAAGGACAAGCTCAGGGCTGACAATAACCCAGAGGCATAAGACCTTAACATTGCAAGGGATGAGTGACAAGGTCCACACAGGGCTCGTGGCTTTCAGCAAAGCTAATCAATGCTTGTGCATCAGGAAAAGAGAACAAAGCAACCTCATTGTGCTGCTGTGTGCATTCACAGCACACCCACGTGTGTTTGACATCCTGCCAGCCCCCTGGGCTCAGCAAGGACACAGCTCCACCAGGCAGGTCTGGAGAAGTGCCCCATGGTCAGGAGAAAGCTGCTGCACCAGGGCTGGCTGGGCAGTCCTAAGCACATCAGCGCAGAAAGGGGTACACGAGGGAGTCACAGTTAGGGCATCACTTCTGGGGCGTATAGAAATGGGATCAGTTGCTCTCCAGCTTCCAAAGCAGGGGCTGGAGCATCTCATGCAAAATCAGCAGATACAAGGTGGAGAATTAAGTGGTTCTTTATCCCACACATGATTAAGCTTCAGCTTTTCTGGTCACAGGGGAAGGCAGGTGACAAAGGCAGGGATGGCAGGGGGTGGCTGCCTGGTTGTCAGAAAGTCAAAGCGAAGAGCGTACCTCCAGTTCAGGAAGTCTCGTTTGATCTACAGACTGTTGGAGGCTGGGAAAGTTAAGGGAAACTGTTACAAAGTGCAAGTGTTTGAAGAAGTGTGGCTGCCTGCTTTTCCACAAGCACATGCTCCTCAAGTCAGTCTGAAGTTAGCTACAGCTGGTCTCTGTGCCTCCTGGTGCTCCTCTCACATCTCTCTTCTCACACATCCCGCAGGCAGTGCCAGTGTTTGGAGCTGTGGTTCCCAGCTGAGGGAGTGGGTGACAGCAGCTGCCTCGCGCCCACGTGCGCCGTTGGGCCACCAGCTCCACGGCCAGCCTGCTCTGCTCCCACCTCCCCTTGGCAGCAGCTTGGCTGCAGCTGCTGCCTAGCTCTCACCCCCTGTACAAATAAAGGCAGAAGATAACATCTCTTCAGGCAAACCTCAGTTTCCATTGTTTAAGTGAAAATTGGATTTTATCAAGCTCTTCAAAACACAACTGTGGGTTGTCATCTTCTCTTGCATTCATCTCCCTTACTTTGGAAACTGCAGGTTTGTTAAAATCTTGCTGTCTCCGTGTTTTCCACCTGCCTTCTCCTATCACTACTTCCCTGCAGTAGACCAGATCAGCATTCAGACCATAGGTGGAGTTAGACAGCTGCAAGGTGACAACCCTTGAATCTCTGCTCAAGCTACACTGCTGCAGTGTGTCTGAGCTGGCCTGAGCAGAGGCCAGAAAGAAACCAAGCATGCCAGAGGCTGGAGGTGTCTGATACTTTCCAACAACGTTTCTGCATGAGCAGTGGACACATAACAGGAGAGAACGTGCAGAACTGTAGGGAGGCAGTGGCACAGTGTGGCACAGGCAGGATATCTCGTGGCTGGAAAGGTGTCTGCAAGAAAGATGTGAGAAAGCATGTTTGGCAAGGACAAGAGGGTGCAGCCTCGAAGGTGCTGTTCTGTCACTCAGTACTCTGGTACTCACTGTCACTGGGTTATTCTGCTCCATCGTTGGGAGAGTAATAAGCCAGTAATAATGTAAAGAAAAATACATTTTGGAGGGCAGTTCACGGTAGCATTGCTATCTTGTAAATGTAAAAACTATTAATGTTATCTTAAGCTCTGTTTTAAGCCTCGGTCTCATGCTGTCCTGTGGCTTTGGTACATGGGAGAGCGCTGTTTTGGAGACAAGCAGGTGACAGACAAGTCATATGTGCTCTAGTTGTGTGACATCTGAAAATGATTTTGTCCTTTGCAGTCAGAGCT
Organism: Acanthisitta chloris; assembly: GCF_000695815.1. Classification (NCBI taxonomy): domain Eukaryota; kingdom Metazoa; phylum Chordata; class Aves; order Passeriformes; family Acanthisittidae; genus Acanthisitta; species Acanthisitta chloris. Next base: position 18,173 of record NW_008667608.1, on the reverse strand, counting down.
CAAGATAAAAGCCCTAAAGCTACAGGACAAAGTTTCAGGGGAAATAAAGTTCACTGGAAAAACTGGCATATAATTATCTATAGGGAAGTTGGGGTAAAACTCAGTCTTATCTCTCCAGCTGGTCTTGACAAAGAGATCAGCATGATAGCTGGTATGTAGCTAAAAAGTGAAGTTAGAAACCCTTATATTGATGGTAGTGGCTGCTGCTTCCTTTGTAGAGCTTAAAAAAAAGCCTTTAAAAAGTAAAAGGCTTTAACCAGAAGAGGGAAGCGGCTTCCCAGGGGGAGGATTTGCACCTTGCCTGGGAACTAGCAGGAGAAATAAGAAATAAATTTAAGCACTCCCAGTCTGAGGCGTTGTCACTGTAGAGGGCAGAGAAAGAAGTTTGCATATTTAACATGTTAAATGTTTTCAAGTGCTGCTTGCAGATTTGTTAAAGTTGGGATTTCTCATGTTGCTTCGACCTTCAGTGGCCATTCCCTGTGTTTGGATCACTAATGTGACTGAAGGAGTAGTGAGGGGAGTCCAGATTGGGCTAGTGCCCAGTGGGGATATGAAAATCCTTTTCTTAACAAGCTGTCTCATTTCCCCAGATCAGTTTACACAGTCTTCAAGGTCAAAGTGAGCGTGAGAGCAAGGGTTGATCATTAGCTCAAGGAAACTCTTTTCCTTCCTCATTAGAGAGCTGAGGCCCAAGCTCAGCTTCAGAAAACAGAAGTCCAGTGCTGCAGTGTGAAACACATTGAAGTGCTTGAACAGAGGCTCTGAAGGGAAATGAGTGTTTCTGTTTCTAGTACCTTGTCCTGTAGGTTACCTAGTGAAATCGTGATCTTAGCAGTAGGTTTGAGTGTAATTCCAGAAAAGGCTGTATTGCAGACTTCTCTTCATATCATCAGCTCTTTTATTGGTTTCTGTGCTTTTCTCATTGTTGCCTCAGTATAGGTTTTATGCTTGTTTGAGAGTCAACCTTTTGCTGCTGCCTATAGACCCTTCCTTGTCCCCCACAGGTGCAGCTTCCTGAGCCGTGAGTCAGTTTAACCAGCCTCATGCTCCGGTCAGGGTTATTTCTTCTGCCACCCTGGGCACTCCCCCGGGCTCTGAGCCACAACTAGCATTTGCCAGACCTCTCTGTGTGCTTCTTAACTCACTAACCTGGCAAGAAGTCTAACAGAGTATGATTTAAAAAAAAGAAGATAAGGCAACTGGATAGTTTCCTGCCAGCTCAGTGAGTTAAAACTGCTTATGGAAGAGCCCAAGGAGTGCCAGAGCTGGCTGCTTTTAATGCAAAGCAGGCCTGCTCTTAGTGGCAGTCAGACCTGCTTTTAATGGCAGTCCAGCCCTTGGCTAGCTCAGGGGCTTAGGGGAGTGCAGAAAAGGGTTGCAAGCTCTGGCTGCTTTGGCACTTGCTGGGCTCTTCCACTTCTGTTAAAGGACTCGCTAACAGTTTGGAGAGCACCAAGCTGGGGCCAGTGTCGCGGCTGCACAGCATGTCCCGCAGGAATACAGGCCAGGACTTTGCCCAGCTCAGCAGAGCAGCCCTGAGGGGCAGAGCAGCCCTGAGGGGCAGAGCCTGGAGGCTTTGTGGAGGCTGAGGGAGTGGTGGCTGTGTTCTGGGCTGCCTTGTGCAGCCTTGCTGGGGGGCATGCAGTCCTGTGCTTTGCAGACATGGACTAGTCCTTTCCTACCCCCATGCCTCCCTCCTGAGGAAAAGGGAGACAGGTAAGCATCAGGTTGGGTAACCTCACCTGCAGACAGGTCACTGCTGCTTTGTAGGTAGACACTTCAGCCTCTGCACCTGCACAGTTCAACTGCTGCCTGCAGGTAAAACCCAGCCCCATCTGGGACATGGATAGCCAGAGGAGTCTTGTCATCCTTCAAAGCCAAGCTGGAGAAGGCTTCAGCCTACCTCGATTTGGCTGTCAGCTTCCTCCTATTGCCACCTATGTGGGGGAAGGGGAGAAGCTTTGAAGTCCCTGCAAAGACACATGGCTGGGGGAAGGAGGGTCTTTCACTGCAAGAGCTAAGTCAGTCTGGCAGAGCAGTGTTAAAGTGGGGCCGAGGCCCTTGCCACTGGCCCTCAGTTAGGGTTCCCTGTCTTGCAGGCAGCACATGTAACACTGAGGCTCCTTCTTCTTTCTCTGCAGGAACATGACATTGAGACAGCTTTCGGAGTGGTCCATGTCACCATGAGGGGCACACCCAAGGGGAACAGACCTGTCATCCTCACATACCATGACATTGGCCTCAACCGTAAGCTCTTGCATTCCCAGGACCCTGAAACAGCAGTTGTTTATGGTATTGGCTTTTGAGTGTGGGGAGCAGCAGGCCTGACCTGGAGCTGAGCTGAAGTCATTCCAGGATGAAAAGATAAAGGTCTGCAGGAGAGAGAGTATGTAGCATGCCCCTGTCCATTCCAAGAGCCCTTGAAAGGGAGGGCCGAGGTGGAAATAGGTCCACCCACCACACTAGTGCTCTAGCTGACTTGTTGCACTGTGTGATAGGGCATCTGTTTCCTGGGTGCTAGGCAGGTGAGCAAATCCCTTCTACAAGGCTGCAGAAGTAGTGTAATGTTCTAGCAGGCTCTTTCCACATGTCTTCCCACCCAACATGTGCTGTGTTCACACAGCTCCTTGGTGTGTACTGTGAGTACCCAGGCCCTGCTTTCCAGGGCATGCAGGCTGGACTGTTTGTCTGCCTGCCCTCCAGTTGTGGCAGTTCCTTTGCTGGGACTCACTGCTGCTTTGCAGTTTTGGGGCACAGCAGCTTACAACATCCAGCACCCACTGCCCCGGGCTCAGCAGGGGCTTGTGTTCCTGTTGGTGTGTGCTGTGGTGTTTGGAGGGTGGAATGCAATAAAGCTGAAGGAAATGTCTCATTTCTTTTTGTTGTTGTTGCAGACAAATCCTGTTTTAATGCGTTCTTTAACTTCGAAGACATGCAAGAGATCACCCAGCATTTTGCTGTGTGCCACGTGGATGCACCAGGCCAGCAGGAAGGAGCACCCCCATTCCCATCTGGGTAAGAGCTCTGCAGACACCCATGTTGTTCAGTCTGGACTGAGGGAGCACCCAGTTTAAGCCAGCTGGGACTGCCAGGCTGAGTGTAGTGGGAGGCAGCTCTCAGGAGCAGAGAAAATGGCAAGATGGGGAGGCTTCCCAAGGGGAGAACTCTCCAATTACTAAGACATGAGTAAAACCCTTACTAGTGATGAGTCTCATACCAGCTTTCTGCCTTGAGCATGAGCCCAGCACACTGCAGTCAACCTGGCATTTCACCCCTGCATGCTGCCACAGAAGTCTGACTGCCCAGAGGACTACTGTGTTAGTCTTGCTCTGAGGCCACAGTTGACTGGGGCATACAGTAGCATTGAAAATTAGTCACCTGTGTGCATGCCTGTCAAATGTTCCTTGTCCCTCCTACCTTGAGTAGTACTGGAAAATAACCTGTGTCAAGCTATATTTGGAGGTGCTCTCTTGGTTTTCAGGTACCAGTATCCCAGTATGGATGAACTGGCTGAAATGTTACCTGCTGTTCTGACACACCTGAGGTAAGTCTCTGAAAGGAAGTGGGGTGAGCCAGCTGGATACAGCCATTCCAGCCCCTACCTCTGTCTCTGCTTGTCATGTCTGATGTGCTCACTGAGGTGTCCCAAGAGGTCTGAGCATCTCCCAACCTGTGTGACCCTGTCTGGTTCTATGCAGGGAACACTGTCTGCTACATGAGACAATTTATAGCTGCTGCATCATTGCTGGATCATTTTGTAAACGAACCATAAGTGCACAGCTGGAGGGGAGAGGAAAGGTTTTGCCTCTAGGGACACTGGCTGAGCTAGGTTAGTCTTGCTGACTGTGAAATGCCTGTATTTCAGCCTTAAAAGCTTCATTGGGATTGGCCTGGGAGCTGGCGCTTATGTCCTCAGCAGGTGTGCAGTAAGTATCTCTTCATTGCTTGTGACTCATGTGAGCTGTGGTCTTCACTGATCAAACAGGCAGTGTGTGGGGCATGAGCAAATTAGCAGTCAGTAATTACAGCAGGGCTGCAGGGAGCCATGGGAGAGCTACCTCCAACCAGATGGTTAAGCTGGAGCAGCCAAGGTTACTCTGAAGCTATGCCAGGCGTGGAAGGATTGTAATGTGATGCCTTTGAGTCAGCAGAGCCCATCCTGGCTGCTAGGAGTAGTCTTCACAAAGACTGGCTGCACTGCTGTCTGCTGTGTCCAGTGTTTGTGACACCAAAGAATTGATGTGGTGATGTGCTGCAAACCAGTGCTGATGAGGAATGTGCTTTGTCACTGGAAGGAAGCTGAGTTTGTATTCTACCATTGGACAAGAGAGTGCTGCCTTTATCTTGGTACCTGTTTATGCATTTCTCTCTAGTGCAGTGTTTATGTGAAATCAGTGGGCACGATTTAGCAGCCCAGGAATTTGCCTGATACAGTTTTAAAAAAAAACCCAGAAATCTGACATTTTCAGTAAAATTTGCATCAGGTTGTTGAGTGCAGAGAGTTGCCCATGATTTAGGCCATTACTGCTTCTTGAAGCCACTGTGCTGGGCAGCTGCCCCTCCTGCACAAAGTGCTCTGCTTCCCATTCCCTCCAGTCAGGGTTTAGCCCAGGGCGCTGGTGTTTGGCTGTTCCTTGCCTTCTGTATCTTGTGTAGTTTTCTGCCTTGCTAAAGAGGAGCTCATGCAAATCAGCCTTTGTGCTCAGCACAGTGAAGTGCCAGGAAGCCCTTGCCATGCTCCCGAGGCTGCAGGCAGTTTCTTGCCGAGGACAGAGGTGTTTTCTTCTGCTTCACCAGTCTGTACAGTGGAGCAGGAGAGCTGCCGTGGAATTTCAGCCTTGGAGTGAGCCCAGAGCTCAGAGCTGGCTAGCTGTGTTAGATTGCTAGATTTGTGTTGGCAGGCAGTTCTCATAAGTGCTTTGTAGCCATGCTCTCCACACACACAGCCCAAGGGACACTGCAGGGTTCCAGGGGTGCCAGGATGGAGCAGGGGAAGGGGTGTCTGCAGGCTGGTGGCAGGGGTGGGTGCTGTCTGGGGAGCAAGTGCCCCTGCAGCTCAAGCTTTCCAGGTCTCTGCCCAGGCTGTAGGGGCTAGAGGGCCTCAGCACCAATTCCTTTGCTGTTTGTCCCATCTCCACTGGGACACTGCCTCTTCCTTGAGCTCTCAGGGCACATGCAGGTCCTTCACGGGGGTGCAGAGAGGGTCACTGCTCCCAGGCCTGTAACACACAGGGCCTGAGCAGGACCTGCAGCTGCACTAGGTCATGGGTTACCAGAAGGTGCTCTGAGGCTGCAGGTGCTGTGGAGCAGTCAGTCCCTTAGTGCCACAACTGAATTGAGTCCAGCCTGGTTGGGAGCCACTGGCTGCCCTGCACAGAGGAGCTCCCCACTTTGTCTGCATTTTATTCTGTCTTGCACCTTGTGCATCAGGCTTTCCAGCTGCTGCACCAGCCATTGACTGCCACGTGGGCTGAATCATCCTCCTGACTGTGCCTGTGCTCTGTCCCCACAGCTCAGCCACCCTGACCTGGTGGAGGGACTCGTTCTCATTAATGTTGATTCCTGTGCAAAGGGATGGATTGACTGGGCAGCATCCAAGGTGAGCTTCTGTTTCTCCACACATCTGCTCTGCTTTCCCACACACCTGCTCTCCACAGCACTTAATGAACAGTGTGTAGAGTAAGAAAAAGGACAGGATACAGGAATTTGTCCATTTCTGGTGAAATCTGTACAATGTCATTGCTGTCCCTGCTCCATGCTCAGTCTGGGTGCAGCAGGAGCAGGGATGGGTGTGATCATATGTGAACATGAAATGCAGGTAGAATGCTTGGGGATGAGTGGCTGTAAAGCTTTCCTCTGATGTAGCACTTCTGGTTGCAGGTTTCATTTGATTGAGATTGAATGGATCTCCTAATTATTCTCTTATTCTGGCTCCTTGCAGTTATTTAAGGTTCCAAGGTTCTGGAGAGCTGTGTTGTGTGTACACATGTTTCTCTGGAGCTTTGCACATCCATTCCAAGGTTCAGGCATTTGCTTCTTTTATCACTTGAATAGTTTCTTTGTTATTTGCTTTACTCTGAGGAGCCACTTTGAGATGTGTAATGAAACTGCTTTTTACAGTTACTCTTCCTCCTCCTCATTCAGTGTCACTGTTCAGTTTTCAGGCTGGACAACCAACATAGTGGATATTGTCTTGGCACATCATTTTGGCCATGTAAGTACCCAGCAGGTGTTAATGCTGTCTGTGCAACTGTATGTGGAGCTATAACTTCCCAAATAGCTCTGATCCATCAGATAAGGGTTGCCACAGGTATAGTATCATCTTCTCTGTGTGTCAAACTCACACTGGGGCTTTGCATGCTGCGGGGAGCATGCACATCCTCACTCTTGCCCTGTTTGTCTCCAGGCTTGTTAAAAAAGTAGTGTCCTACACACTAGTGGTAGAACTTCTTTGTTGTGTCCAGGCCACTGTCTGCATAAGCAAATGGCAGCCAGTTCTCTGTAGCCAGCATGGAAACCTTTGGACTGTGGGCAGAGCACAGATCAGCTGGGAGCTGACAGTGGGACCCTGTGTGTCTCCAGATGCTGAACTGCTGCATTCTGCTCTTAGTCTTCCCCTTCAGTTTCAGCACAGGCAAACCAGCCTGTCCTGAAAACTTTGCATACAGCAATGCCTTCATTTGGGATTAGCTGTCTCCCAACCAAGGAGCTCACTGGGCAATGGCAAGGCCTGTGCCTCATGCACACTGCATGTGACACACAGCAGATCAGTCCCTGACCCAGAGCCCTTCTGCAACAGCACAGCAACACTGGAAGGAATCAGCATACCTTCCTGCTGCTCAGGGCACATGCTGTTCTCTCTCACTGCTGTCTGGCCCCTTCATTGTTTGTTGTGCTTCCTTGCATTCCCTGCTCTCTCTGTCTCTCATTGGAATGCAGTTCCTTCATAGAACTGGGTGTTGGGAATGAACTTCCCTTTGGTCCCAGTCTTGCAGGCTACCTGTAAAGCTTTATTTCTTAAACATTAAACATAAGCAGTGATAGGACAAATACTAATGGATTCAAATTGAAGGAGGGGAAATTTAGGCTAGATATTAGGAAGAAGTTTTCCCTGTGAGGGTGGTGAGACACTGGCACAGGTTGCCCAGGGAGGCTGTGGCTGCCCCAGCCTTGGCAGTGTTCACAGCCAGGTTGGCTAAAGCCTTGAGCAACCTGTTCTGGTAGGAGGTGTCCCTGCCCAGGGCATGGGGTTGGCACTAGGTGATCTGTAAGGTCCATTCCAACCCCTAAAATTCTATGATTCTATGACAAGATCTTCCTAACCCAGAGTGATCTCTATCTGTGTATGCATACCAAGGCTTGGAAGTTAACTTATCCCATCTCAGGATTCCTGTGCTCCTGCAGCAGCTTGGGCACTGCCAGTTGTACAAGTGTAGTCACATTGCCAAAATGTGGCAGGTGCCAGGCACATCTCAGAAACACCTCATGTCTCCTGGGTACTGCTGCAGTCTGGAGTTGCTGCCCTCTGGGTCACTGCTCACAGGGAATGTGTATGGAGGCACTTTAATACTTCAGTATTTCTGTGATTATCATTTCTTTACTTGTGAAAAATACTGTTTCCTATTTTCCAATGCTTCTGTGTTTGTACAGGAGGAGCTGCAGGCAAATCTAGATTTGATCCAAACATACAGGCTTCACATTGCGCAGGACATCAACCAAGATAACCTTCAGCTGTTCCTCACCTCATACAACAGGTACAGGATACGTTTTTGCCTGACAGTGCTCCCAGAGCTTCCCTGCTCAGCACATTTCCTGCCATATGTATTATCCTGTTGGATATTACGTCAAGTAAACCTTTATCCTAAGTCTGAGCCAAGCCCAACCCTCGTGTCTGCCCACAGAGCCTGTCACACCTTAGCAGATCATCTCTGGGCACACAGCAATACTGTGAGAGCATGGACCCTGTGTTCTGGGGATGACTGCTGGGGCTCCTCATGGCATGACACAGGGAGTGATAACCTGTTGCCTGGGTGTTGGAGCCAGCACTGATGGCTGGATTTTGTCTGCTCCCATGATAAACAGTTTTCCCTGCAGGTCTGATGGAGAACTGTTCTGTTTTGTCTTTCAGTCGTAGAGACCTGGAAATTGAGAGACCAGTTGTTGGTGTCAATGAAAACACTGCAAAAACACTCAAGTAAGTTGCTGTGGATCAGCCTGTCTCAGTTACTGGCATGCAGACCCTTCAGCAGAAAAGCTGCTGTTGCTTCTTGGCAAGAACCCCACAAGGCCAAGCACTGGAAAGACTGCCCAGGACAGTCCTGGGCTGTGGTGCAGGGCTGTCAGCTGCAATGGGGCAGAGAGGTGTCTGGAAGCCCTCTCATGAAGAACATGAGGAGATTCTCCAGAAGGCAGGGGCAGAGGTACATGTGTGCAAGAGCAGTGGCAGCTGGTGTGCATGGAGGGGACAGTGTGAGTGTATGTGCCAGCCCCGGAGAATGTTTTGGTGCAACAAAATGCTGAGATGTGGTGGCAGGCAGGGGGTTTTGCTGAGCAGTGTTAACCTTTCATGAGGCTGTTGGTTCACAGAGCTCAACCTTCACAGAAATCCCTTCGGTGCACTGTGAGTAACACCTCTGCTTTGGTTTCTGACCAGGTGCCCTGCCTTGCTCGTTGTTGGGGACAACTCACCTGCCGTGGAAGCAGTGGTTCGTATCCATGAGCTCTTTCCTCCTGACATTAGCCACACAAGTCACTTAGCAGCCCTGCCTTGCCCAGCAGTACTTTCACCTTGCCCAGAACTAGTCACAGGTGGTGGCTCTTTGTCCCAAGCTCTTTTCTAGTCCCTCAGCTCCTCATGTGAGAACCAAGGCTCGGGAGGCTGCTCCAAGGTGAGGATGGCAGGGCCTGAATGAGCACCTTGCTCGACAGGTGATGCAGAGGACCCTGTTCAGGATCATGTGTCCTTCTCCAAGCTGTGCCAGGCTGCTCCCTGCAGTTCAGTTCAAGTCATGAATTGCTGTTAGACTGGGGCTACCTGGGGGTTAAAAATACCCAGTGTAACTCCAATTCCTGTGGTGCCGAGTCAGATAGAGCTCTGTTAAAGCACTGCATCATCGGAAAAGCAACAGCTTAGAAGCAGCTCCTTCCTGTTGTCCTCTGCAGACACCCACAACCCACTTCCCTCCCAGCACAGCTACAGATGGGGCAGGGCACAGTGCAGTGTGGTTGTGGTGGACATTGCTCCTCCCCATCAGCCAGTGACCGTGGGGAGACCAGGGGGCTGTCAACAAATGCAGTTGTCTAAAACCAGGAATAGTGTAGGAGTCTCCTAAAACAGTAGCTTGAACGTAGGAGCCATGCATGGAGGGCAATTTCTGGCCATGGCCTTATGCCTTTTCATCAGTCTCTTCGATCTGGAAGTCTGAAACATTCTGCAAGTTCTGCCTTTGCTAGGATATAACCCTGAGCTTTCCCGTTGCTTCCCAGCCACAGCACAGGTATGGGGTAGGGTCTTGTGCATCTTGGCATGCCTGTCTGGCTGCAAATGTTCCCAGCCCGTGATAGCCTCCCCTGCTGAGGTTGCTTTACCTATAAGGCCCCCACCTGTTCCCTCTTTGCAGCAGCCCTACAAGAGGAGAGGTGGCAGTGGCTTCCTTGTCTGGCCAGGGAACTGAGTGCTCTCCCTCATGCTGCACTGCACAGAAGTCTCGTTCCCTCCCAGTCTTGCTGTCAGAGCCCAGCAGGTGTTTCAGAGTTTCATGGTGCATCCCAAAACCAGGCAATGATTTCACTTCAAGTCACAACCTGTCATCCCAAGGTCCTTGGATGGAACACTCACCATTCCTCCCTGGATCTTGCCTTCACTGTTTTCTTCCTGCGTTGTCTCTGCTTTCTTGCTCATTCCTATCTGACCCCAGAGAAACTCCCATTGCTGAAGACAGCTACTGCCTCTGGTGCAGCTGCCCCAGATTTTCCATCTGACTCTTCAAGTTTTGTGGGATACCATGTCCCTTTCTCTTTTTTTTAGGTGGAATGCAATTCACGTCTTGACCCAACCAAAACTACCCTTCTGAAGGTGAGTGCCACTCCAGAATAATTCCAGCCTGCATAAAGACACTTTTTGCCTGACCTCAGCTCCACTTAGGTTTTTGTCTTCCATACTCTTCACTTTAGGAAGTTTGTGAACAGTCATTTGGGGCTGTGCTCTCTCCTCCACGAGAGCTGGGAGGGAAGAGTTTGTCAGGGGTCCTCAAATCCCTCCCAGCAGAGAAGACCTGAGAGTTAGGAGAGGTGCCCTCCCTCCCCTCTGCTCTCTGCAGCCACAACATCCCTGTTCCAAGCTCTGTACCAGTCCTTCCCACCCTCATCTGTGTCCCTGCAGTGTGCCAGGCAGCTACTGTGTGGAAGGGCAGAGTGCCAGGGCAGGGCAGAGTGGCTGGGGGAGCACTGGCTGTGGAGGGTTAGTGCTGAGCCTCTGAGTGCAGGGTTCCCTCAGCAACAGCCCCAGAAGGTGTCTCACCTGGCTCTGCTGCAGCTGGACAGGTGAGGTGGTAGAAGCCACAGCCTGGTGCTCTCAGCCCCAGTGGGTGGGCAGTGCTGGGTGGGCTTGGGGTTGTCGTCCTGGGGTGGGAAGGACAGCTCAACCTGCCTTTTGTTTCCTGTTGCAGATGGCTGACTGCGGGGGCTTGCCCCAGGTGGTGCAGGTGAGACACGTCAGCTCTCCCACGGCATTTGGGTGGGACAGAGCCCCTTGTCCTGCTGCACTAAGACCCCTCTCTGTTTCCACAGCCTGGCAAGCTGACTGAAGCCTTCAAGTACTTTGTGCAGGGAATGGGCTACAGTAAGTGGCAAACACAACTTTGTGGTTTGGAGCAGGGTTGTCATGAAGGGAACTCAGCCTTCCTGGTCCATCTGAGCCCCCACCAGCATCTGTGTCCCCACCCCTGAGCTAGTGTGGTTGCCAGGAAATCCATCCACGTTGGAAAATCAGCTAGTGTGCTGACAAGCCTTATCAAAACAGTGTTGTTCCCTGACATGTGTTGGTGACCCCTTTTTGGTTGCTGGTGTTGGTAAAACCTTGTAAGTCCATCTTTGTGCCAGTCCAGATAAGTGTGCTCCCAAGAACAGCAAATCTTCTGTGCACACCTTCTCAGGAGGGGGAGGAGGTAGCAGTGCAGCCCCACCGCTGGGAGAGGTAGAGAGTGCTCTTCCCTTTCTCCTCAGGTGTTCCTGTTTCTCTCAGTCTCTCGCCAGAGATAAGCAGTGGCCCAGAATAAATCCTTCTAATGGCAGAACAGGGAGCTGGGTGACTCCTGAGGCACCCAGGGGCCCAGAGGGAGCTGTGCATGCCCTGCCTTGTGGCTTCCTCTGTGCTTAGAGGTGGAAGACATTGTCACCTGAGTGTGTCAGGCTTAGCTGCTCAGCTCCTGCCCTCGGTGCTCCAGAGGCCAGGGATGTCGGGAGAAGAGCTCCTCAGTACTCTACACAGCCCTCTCTCTCCTGTCAGGGCCAGGAGTTCCTTCTGCGGATGACGAACACCTGGAGCTGGGGGAGGGATTGTTTTGTGTGACCGACTAACCACTCATTGCGGCCACTGTGGCAGCTGTGACACTTGCAATGGTCTCCACACAGCCAGAAGTGCTTTGCCAGCTCCTGGTCGGGCTCAGCAGAAGCTGTTCTTTTCCTCAGAGCTGTCCTTTTCCTCAGAGCTGTCCTTTGCCTCAGAGCTGTCCTTTGCCTCAGAGCTCTGCAGCTGACATGAAGGTGTAGGACAGTCATGTCATGCCAGAGGAGCCTGATCCTGCAGAGGAAGGTGCTGCATGAGAAGGGTCCCTCAGCCTCACACCTGAGAGCTTTTCAACATTCCTGTCTCTCGTGCTCCTGGTGTTAGTGTAGTTAGCAAGTGCTGTTGTCAGCGCACTCAGAGCTGTCCTTTGCCTCAGAGCTCTGCAGCTGACATGAAGGTGTAGGACAGTCATGTCATGCCAGAGGAGCCTGATCCTGCAGAGGAAGGTGCTGCATGAGAAGGGTCCCTCAGCCTCACACCTGAGAGCTTTTCAACATTCCTGTCTCTCGTGCTCCTGGTGTTAGTGTAGTTAGCAAGTGCTGTTGTCAGCGCAAGGGCTTCAGCAGCACTTTGGGGTTCAGCTCTCTGGTCAGTAGGACACGCAGCACTGAGGAAGGACTGGGGGTAATATTCTCCTTCCAGAATTAGTAGCTAATCCCAGAATGGTTTTCTCAGCTTTGGTGGGCAGGACTGTGGGACACTGAGGAGCACGGCTAGCAAGGCTGGCTTTCTCCAGGAGAACAAGGGAGAAGCAAATCACAGTGGGCACTGCTAGAAACACAGAAGCCAGTTCTCCAGCAGCTGTGCCTGCTGTTGGCTAAAGCAGCTGGACCTGCCTGTGCTGACACTGCCTGGCAGGAGGCTTGTAGCAGGAACCTGATGCTGTCATCTCAAAGACATGAATTTCTATTCTGTAGCTGGAATTGCACAGTACAGCCCAGGGAAACAACATCTCTCTTGAGCAGGTGTGGAGTGTGCAGTGAGGAGGTAATGTCACCAGGTACACTGTGATTTTCAGCAAAAGGCATTGAAGAGGTCTGGCCCTGATGGAGTTTTGGGTGAGCTTGGCATCTCCCTGAGATGCTGATTAGCAGCTGTTCTCACAAATCCTGGGAGCTTCCAGCACAGTGAGCTGGGAGCAGAAGGGAAGGTAGCTGGGGGTCCCAGGAGCAGTGCAGCCACTAGTCACACACCTCAACTAATTGGCTTTTTCCTGTATTCATCCCTTTCCTTGTCTCATGTTGTTTCCAGTCCCTTATGTGCAGCTCAGCCACCTAAGCACTGAGTCAGGTACCTCCAGCTGTGCATCGGCCTCGGCCCGGTCTGTGTGCTGAGTGGGATTGTTCTCCGGGTGCTTTGCTCTGTCTCGGCATGTCCTGCTGTGGGTGGGCTGATCGTTGTACCGTGTGTGCGCTATGGTTTCCACCTTTCATTTGTATGTTGTTGATCGTTGCATGACTTCAGCTCTGTGGTTTTCTAGAGCGACGAGACTGACTTTCAAAAGGTCACCCGTGCCACAGCTGCCTCGGTTTGCACAGACACTGGCCGTGACTGCACTTGCAAATGACCAGTTACACTGCTGGCATTTGCTCACCTTGGACCTTTTGAAATTGGGCCTTAAACATTTTGCTTTAGACATGCAAAGACATAATTTTGGCAGTGAAGAGTGAGTTTTCCTCCCGAGGGTGCAGCTCTTTCTGTGCTGACCCAGTGCCACTCCCCCGTGCCTGTGGCCCCGGCGGCAGGAGCTGCCCCGGCTGAGCCGCTGTGTTCTCTTGCAGTGCCTGCCGCCAGCATGACGCGGCTGATGCGCTCCCGCACACACTCCTCCTCCAGCGTGGGCTCCGGCGAGAGCAGCCGCAGCCGATCTCACGCCAGCAACTACGGGGACGGCAGTGCTGGGACCCCAGAAGGAATTGACCTCCAGGATGCGCCTCAAACCGTGGAATTGTCCTGTTAGGCAGGAGCTCCTCCTCTGGATTCAGACAGCTCCGCTCGCCCCACTGAACCCACTCAGAACCTAGCATTTCATCCGACATGGCATTAACTGTTCTCTCTAACCTGTGCATGCCCATCTGAGCTGCCACCTCCTTGGTAGTCTGTACTTGGCATTACTTTGGTCCTTTCTGTATCCCTTTGGCATCAGAGCCTCTTTAAAACTCGTTGACATTCCGCGGTCTTAGTAAGTCCCGTTACTGTACATGCTGATGCCATCTCCTGTCTGTGCTGTGTATCAATCCAGATGACAGCCTTGTCTCCCCTCTTCATTTAAATATAATTTCTGTGGCTTTGTGAGGTTTAGAATTGCTTTCTAGTTGTGCTTCTGCTAAAGGACCCTTGTGGTGCAGTTGGTATGGCGTTGGTGGGATGTGGGAAAGCAAGACCATGAGGCTGTGGCTCTCCAGGCACCGGAGCAGGCGATGCTCCGTGCAGAGCTGTGCCTGGAGCGCAGAACCCACCGAAGGTCTGTGTGTTCCCGGGACTCTGACATGCCAGGCAGCCGTGGGAAAGACAAATGGAATACTGTCTTGGTCTCATCTCTCTGTGTGTGTTAAGAAGGAGCAGAGTGATTTCTTAGCTGAGCCTCCTGAAAGAGCAAAGCAATTAACCAGTTAACTAACACTAACGAGGTGCACTGTTAACCCAGTACAAGGGATTAAACTCCAGCTGCCCTGGCTCCCAGACTGCCTCTGCCACCCTCTGCTGACCCAGCAGCAGGGCAGGATGCAGTGATACCTGGTCACTGTTCTACCCTGGCACAGGTGAATCTTTAACACTGAGCAGGTTGTGGAATGGGCAGCAGTGCCCCTTGCCAGGTGGAGATTCCAGAATCTCCTGCACTGCCAGCTCTGCATCCCACTGCTGCTGCCTGAGGGCAGGAAACACCAGTGAATGTAAGTGACAGCCAGAACCACACATTCCTGTGGTCGGGTCAGAAGGGCCTTTGCACAGGTGCTGGTTACTGTCTTCATGGAATTCACAATTCTGCTGCCTTTTCACACCTGGCCGGGTCACCAAGGGCAGATGCCTGCTGTGTGCCAGGGTCTGGTGTTTATGGGAGAAAAGGGATGAGTGGTCAGGCTGCTGCAGGTCTCAAAGGGATGAGCGAAACATCCTTTCCTCACTGCTGAGCAGCCCTGACCTGCTGGGAGCCAGCTCCTCCCAGGGGCATGCTCACGTTCTGCTCCATTTCAGGTAGGGAATGGGACTGGGACGCTCTGCCTGAGGGGGACTTTGTACCAGTTATTGAATAAAGCTATAACTGAGTTTCATTGTTACCCTGTGTGCTCCTGGTGTTTCTCTTGGCGGGACCTGCACCCCTGCGGGCCTGGCAGTCTGGGTGTGAGCAGCAACTTCCCCACGGCAGGGAGGACCGGGCACCTCTGTGCTGGGAGGTTGGTGGTGCTGTGGCCTCTGGATGAGGCTGTCCAAGGGCCCTGGAGAACTGACCTCTGCCAAAATGCAACAAGAAACATCCAGAATGGAGACAAAACAACAGGTTTGGTGCATCTCAGACAAGAATCACCTCCTGACAGCCAGTGCTGGGAGCCAGCAGCCCTCACTGGAGCAGTGCTCTGTGCTGGTGTGTTCCAGGAGTGTGACACCCGTGGCAAGGCTGCTGCAGCCTGGTGCAGGGAAGCAATGTGCTGCAGCCCAGCATGTGGCACAGCTGGTTCTGCCCCTGCTGCTTTCCAGACACACCTTGTGCTCCCACTGGCAGGTGACCCATGGCCCGCAGAGAGCCCACATGGGGTGGCAGTGCTGGCCATGAGACAGTCCTGGTCTCACTGAAGCCACATGCCTGGACTGCCTGAGACCTCTGGGGATGTTGCAGGAATGAGACAAAGTGTTCTGAATTGCAGACTGAATGAAAGGTGAGAAATGTGGAAAAAAACAGGCCAGTTGTATCACTGAACAAGTAGTGGAGTTAAAAAGGGATTAAATGTGCAAAACCAGAAGTTTGAATCTCTGGGAGACAGGAGACCACCAAAGAGACCCAACCTCAGACACCACGGGAGTCCAGCACTGCTGAGTGCAGAGCACAGTGTGCAGGAGAGTAGCCCGTGCAGGTGCAGCACTGGGATCTAACACCAGCTGGCTGCACCCGGGAGTGGTCCTGCCCCCAGTTCCTGCATACAGCCTAAGAAACACAATATTTAAATGACAGTGAGCTGAGCTAGAGGAAATTATTTCGCAGCAGGGGCTGGCACGAGCTTCACATGTGATGTTTGTGCTGATGTGGAGCAGGAGAGTGCTGAGCTCCAGGCTGCTCCTGGAGCAGGAGCCCGGTGAGTGTGTAGATGAGATTTTTAGCAGTCTAGGAGTGATTTAGCAGCGAGTGCTGTTGCCATGGTGGCTCACAGGCGGCAGCAGGGCAAGATCTCTAGTGAGGGTTGCCATAGATTCTGTTACCCCAAGGATAACTGGAAAAAGTAAACTTGTTTTTACATAAGCAAGTGCTTTTCCTGTTAAAAAAGACCAAAAAAAATCAAAGATAAATACAAGGCAAGAAATCAGTAAAGGACAGTTTCTTTGGGTGGCATGAACAACACCAACCAAACCCAGGCACAAGGGATGGAATCAAACTCTTCTTGGCAGCACAAGAGCATACTGCAAGGGGCCAGGACTGGGGCTTGGGAGGCTCAGAATTATGCTGGGATTTTCCCATGTTTTTAAGGCAGGAGGTTGGTGGGGCTGTGGGATGAGCAGCAGGGAGGGATGTCCAGCTTGCAGCCACGGCCAAGCTATGTGAGTCAGTCACACGCTGAGGCCACAGGGCTGGGGCCCTTGGGGGCTCCTGCCCCCCCAGATATGTCCATTGTTTGCTCTAAACTCCTGCCGGGGTGGTGGCCGTGCCTTGCTTTCCCCGGAGCCTTCGCCCGTTGGATCCGAGAGGTGTGAGCCAGCAAGTGGCTGCTCTCCCTGACAGTGGTGTGGCCAGGCAGAGGAGGGAGAGCTCCTGGGTCCCTCCTGTGGCCAGAAACACCTGTTATTTTCTCCCAGCCCCGTGTGCTGTATCCCATCCTGCCCAGACCCCCTGTTCAGGCTGGGGAGGGTGTCTGGGGTCCACATTCTATTTCCCAGCTCTAAGCTCAAAGTGGAGCTGGAGGAAAAGGGGTTTGGCAGGGAGCTGAGCCCCATTTGGGGTAGATCATGGTATACCGAGGGTTGTCCCCCACATCCCCAAAGGCCCCAGTGGGGCTACACCACAAGTTCCAAGAGCAAATGAGTCTTCTCCCAAACATTATCAGCCCCTTGAAAAACATCACTTGTCTAAGCTCAG
>NW_008667608.1:0-1211 GCF_000695815.1 Acanthisitta chloris | reverse complement strand
GAACCCAAGCACAGTTCATACTGTCAAGGTGGTTAGAAGTGACCCGAAACCTTCAAGTTTCATCACAGGCAGCAGCAGGAGGTGCAGCTGCAGCAGGGCTGGGGCAGGAGGCTGCGGCGTGGCTGTCCCCACAGCGGGACACGGCAGGGGGATGGGGCACACAGTGCTGACACCTGGGCCATGACAAAATCCCAAGGACCTTCCTCAGCGTGGGACTGGGGGAGTGGAGTGTGCATCACAGGATCCTGACTTCGGGGGCAGGGGAGCGTGCGGGGCTGGTGCTGACTGAGCCAAGCCCTTTGCTTGGAAAGGGGAATGATATGTACACACTTTGGGCAATGAATTGTTCCACACCAGCAGCAGCTTCTGTGACCGGGGAGGAGATTGGGGCTGGCTGGGGCTGAGGGTGGGGATGGGGCAGAGCTGTGGCTGCTCTCATGCATAACCAGCGCAGGGCAGGATGGAGGGGCTGGGCAGTGCCAGGAGTGAGGCAGGGCAGGCAGAGCACTGCTGTGCCCCAGGAGTGAGGCAGTGCAGGCAGAGCACTGCTGTGCCAGGCAGGTACCCGTGCAGGGCAGTGATCCTCCCACCTACCCATCCCTGCCCAGCACACCCAGCTCTGCACACCCACTGCAGGCAGCCCCTGAGCCTGGTGCTGCTGCCGCTGAGGAGACACCCTAGAACACAACCCCCACCTCACAGACCTGAGAACACCCTGGGAATGGCACCCAACCTCCAGCCCTGGCAGCGGCTCCGCTCTCGTGTGCTGCCCATGCGACCCTCAAACCCCACACAACGCCCACAGGGATTTTCCTGGGCCCTGTGCCCACAGCAAGTGCCCCAAGGGGCTCAGCTGAGCGACCTGTGACTGAACGAAAAGGAGAAACCCCATTCTAGAGTGTGCACGTCACAGGAAGCAGCGGCACCTCTCCCCCGTCACAGCCCCAGAGCGGCACCAACCACGCAGCCCTAGAGCAGGAACAGCCGAGCAGGTCTGGCCGGGGCAGGGACTGCCACCCACCATGCCAGAGGGACCCTGGGTGCCCTGAGGCCTCAGCCGAGGGATGAGCCCTGGCCTGGCGGCGCTGGAGCGATGGTGACAGGAGGCAGGTGAGAGGAGCTCACCTCTCCCGAGCGCGGCCCGGGCTTGGGGCGGGGGTTGTGCTCTGCCCGGGACAGGTCTGGGCCACACACGGCTCTGGTGGCAAATC
>NW_008667607.1:33061-45552 GCF_000695815.1 Acanthisitta chloris | reverse complement strand
ATTTCCAGGCTTAGTTTTAGTTAAAACTCTTAATGGAAAATATAAAAATATTGCTCCCCAATCCAACAAAAGTAGGGAAAAAATGATCCTATAAAACAAAACTAATAAATATGGTATTCCAGTGCACTTTTGCTAGATATTCCGTGTCTGCCAGAAATAAAATCCAAAATCCTTCTGATGTGAAGTTGTAACCTAGATTGTCTAAAACTTTGGAGATGTATCCAATGGACCATCACATTAATTTTAAATAACAGAATATGAAAACACTGAAAAACTATTTAATTTCAATATGACATTAAATTTGGCTCATCAACCATCCAGATTTAGGCACTTATCTTCATTGTGAGGGTTAAGCAGGGTTTGTGTTCAAAGCTTCTTTATACTGGGAAGGCTCTTCCAAGGGACAATTCCCAACAGGAGCCCCTCTTTAGGAAAACACTGGAGAGACTGCCTGTGCAATTAGCTCACAGACTTGGTTAGCTAAACTTGAGATCAAAATTACACCTTTTCTTCTCACTATGTTTTTCTACTTCATGCAGAAAACTAGACAGAAATAAACACCCAGAAAGGCCTTGGGTGTCCTGGTGGATGACAAGTTGAGGATGACTCAGCAAAGCACCCTTTGCAGGAACAAAGGGCAACAGCCTGCTGGGATCCATTGGCAGTTGTACAATGTCATATACTCCTGATGGGAGCATGTGAAGAGACAGACACAGACTCCTTCAGGAGATGCACAGTGATATGACCTGGGACAGCAAACACAAGCTGTGATCCCAGAAATTTTGGTTAAGTATTAGGAAATAAATCAACCCCTGAGAACAATCAAGCTCTGGATCAGGTTGTACAGTGATGCTGCGGGACCTCTGTCCTTGGAAATATTCAAATTGTGCCTGGACAAAAGCCCTGAGCAGCCTGATCTAACTTCAAAATCAGTCCTATTTTCAGCATGATGTTAGACTAATTTACTTTCAGAAGCCCTTTCCAAACTAAATTATTCTATGAGTCTGTCAAAATGACAAAGGTCTTAAAGCAGATGTTTTCCACATTGGCTGTGTTTCATGTCAAGCTACTGGCAAAGCAGAGGCTAGAAACATTCACAGAGAAAAAATAATTTTCTAAAATACTTTTGATCACAAAAGGATATAATTCTGCTCAGTTTGGAGAGCAGTAATAGCTCTAAGAGGTTCCTCAGCTGCAAATGGTCAAAGATACCTAGAGACCTAGTCCTGTTCCTCTCCATTTATAGCCCAGATAAGCTGCCAACCAAAATTCCAATGTGCACATTAGCCAAATATGAAACAGACTGAAAAGGCCAATAAAGGTCACTCAGTCAAGCCACTCTTGTGGCCAGAGGAATGTGTTTCTGGGTGTGGCATGCCATAAATTAAGCCTGATTTCCTCCTTCTTATACTGATGTCATTTTAACTCACTTTAAAAGTGTCTTAGCCACTAATCCACATCAGAATGATAGGCATAACAGATGCAAATTTGTACCCTACAACACATGTTGCTAGTGATTAAAAAGCACAGTACAGCAACTAATGTTAATGAATTCTGCATACCATAAATAGTGAATTACCCTTGCCACTACAAATATCCACAAAGGCAAACCTTGATTTTAAAAAAAAAAAAAAAGCATCAAAGAGAAACAATTAGGATGTCCTTTCTAAAGAGGCATTACAAAAGTTTGTTCACACAAACCAGTCAGTTATTCTTGACTTCTAACAGCACTCCATGATACCAGTCTGTGTTTGAGATAGCTGCTCCTGTCCACAGTCTGAAATTTACAGGACCACCAGCACTACATGACTCATCCCCTCCACATGCCTGTTTGCCTGTGCAGGTTCATAGCCTGAAGCACTTTGGCCACACATTGGATTCCCAAGACATAAATGCGTCAATCAAATCTTCTAAAAAAACATGCAACTTCTTGTCAATGTAAACCCCTCTAATGCATGGAACAAATCAGCCTTCAGCATTTAATTATTCATAACCATTTTGTTGTTTGTAAATCATTATATAGTAAATCTTAATTTGTGTAACATCACTGACTTCACCAAGCTGGTATCCATAAATGAAGGGGCTTGGATTTGATCTTTTCTATGCATTTATCCACAGTCCCAAATTTAGGAGTTAGATCTATTTGCTGTATGGCTGCTGTTGATATCCATACAAAGTTTTTTAAATGTTTGTATCAATGTTTGGAGAATCAAATATTCCATTTTTTTGGTCCATTTTAACTACATGATCACAAAGGCTAGGGGCTTTCAAAGGAAATGCAAAGAAACTGGGTGCACGCTATTCACTGAATAACATTTTGGTATGAAACACTTGCTTAAATTCTTCACCCTTTCATACAAATATAGTCAAAATAAGAGAAATCTTTTAGGTTCTTAATATCACATCTAAAATTATATGCTCAAGAGCTAAGGAGTAAGTACATTTATATATCCACTACATACACCTAATCACAATACTAGTATCTCCCTTCAAGTCTGATGACACACTTCTCCAAAGCTACATCGTCAGCTAAATATTACCTAATCTTAGGTAAATTGTCAAGACACAAAGACCTCTGGGAAGAAGTTTTAAACAGTGCAAGAATTTCTGTTTAAAACACCCCAAAGCATTCAGAATAATTCTAATTACATTCAGAGGATTGTTATACTGTCACAAGACATAGCATCCTTACAGACATCTCAGACAAGTGTTGGCATAAGAGAGTTAGGCAATAACATACATATGTTCTCATGGAGTATTTGCAAAAATGTAGGGAGAGCATATGGTAGACACTATCATGAATGTTTCAGGGGGAAAAAAAGTGCTGTGTACCCCATTCTCCATTCCTGATGAGAACTGCAAATCATGAACAGAGTAACAACCCAAGGGACAAACAAGGTATTGATGGATCAGAAAATGGCAAGATGACTACCATTCACTCAAATGCCTTTGAGAAGTATTATGACACAATGGTTATGAAAGATGAAATGGATCTACATTAATGGAACTTTCACAGAGAAACCTTTTTGTGATTCACGCAAGAAGAGTAATTGCTTTTTAAAAATAGATGTTTGGCTGAGTTAGGGATATCTGCCCTTCATTCCATGGTACTTCAAGAACCAGATATCCAAGATCATTTTTGTTGCCCTGTAAATTGAATTACATCCTCAGTTTCAATATAGAAATTAAATGAAATTAAATCAATTACATTATTCTAGCTTTATGCAATATTCAGTGACACCAGAATTCAACTGCATAACTGGGTATTAACTGTCCTCTAAAAATTTGACCTAATTACTAGTACAGTGTAAGTATACTAGTATTGTGACTTTTGCCATTAATTTCTTCAACAGTTTTCATTATCACTTAGGAAAAGCTGAGCAAGTACACAGACTTTTATTTCCAATGTTTCAAACAAAATAATTTTTTTTAAAAAAAAAGAGATAACATGAATTTTCCTTGTATTAAAAGTGTAATTTTGACAAGAAACAACCCATTTCAATTGAATTTTTGGTATTGAAGCTCAGGGAAGAAAAATGAAAATAAGACTTTTGACCAAAAGAAAGACAGTTTTGATTCTTGAACAAAGTAATATGGATTATTTTTTTTTTATGGTGTTTAGAGGAGAAAGGAGGACAGGGCTGAAAGGGAAGATGGGAAGAGGAGTCATAGTGTCTTTTACCCTGAAAGTGTTTTAATTGCATTTTAAGACAAAGAAACTGATTTCAATTTGCTGTGGCTGTTCATAGGTATACATCTTACAAACTTCTTTATTGTAAGTGGTCCAAGAACAGGATTTCACATGAGTTTTGATAAATGTCTACTTAGAACACACTTCCAGAAATCTAATTCAGGCTAAATAGTAAAAACTGCAGAATGGCATGCAAGTGTGTTGTAGCAGAAAAACAGAGGGAACAAAATAGATTCTTAAGACTACTACTAAAAGCCCAATATAAAGGATTATGCAGCAGATGCCCTGACACAGTCTGTCCTATTAAGACTCTCCTACAGTGGGACTCATTTGACCAGTCACAGAGGTCTGAAGCAGAACTATAGGTTTGAGGGTGACAGGGTCTGTTGCTGTCAGCAGAGACAACAGTCACTTTCAGGCACAATCCATCTCATCCTGATTTCAATGCCTAAAATACAAAAGCCTCAGCTGTTACTGGAAGGTGCTGCTGAAGACATTCTGCCAGAGCTATCAAACAGCTGCCAACAGTTTGTACGTTTAGTTCAGGATCTCAAATGCTCATTGCAGTTTCCAGGATGTTCTCTTGGACTGCAACTTCTTTTCCTATGAGCCATCACACCCAATCTTGTGGAAAGACCAATGGCTAAAGTTAGAGAGAGTAGAGTTTCCATTTCTGATCATTTACAGGTCACTGATGGTAAAGTAAGTTGACTTTTCTGCTCACTACAGGTCACTGAGGGCACTACTGTCAGCCCTGAGCAGTTCTAAAGTAGGAGTCGTGTCCTTTATATCAGAAATATGTGACACATCTGATTTATCATATGTCAGGGAACTATCCCTGCAGCACAATTGATTTCTGTATGAAAAATCCCTCTTATAAGAGGTTGGTTAAAAAATAATATGCAGCATTGAAATATCTGGATTTATACATATTCTAATCTACAATAACTTGGAAAAAAACAGCATAAGGGAAAAGCACTTGACAGTATAAGTGTAGCATTTTTTAGGGTCCCTTTTCTGTCCATAACCCCATGTCAAAATATTGATGTCTTTCCAGAGGCAAAAAGATATTGAACAAATCTTTAGCCATAAACTGCTCATTATATCTTGCTAGGATAAAGAAATCAAAAGTACTTGAGACAGCACATGACCAAAACAAACAAAAAAACCTCACTCAAAGAATAGATGTTGATCTTTATCACGTGAAATATGACTCTTCGTATTAAAGAAAAGAAAACCAGACCATCCAGTGGTCACCATTATGTAGTTTGTTATGTTGACCAGAGCTGCAGAGCTATGTAGAAAGTTTTTGACTTGTAATATAGTTATAACTAACAACCACGCTGAGAAGCAAAACTACCTTTATGAAAACTGACATATGGCTTTCTCCTAGAGAAATGCTTCATTGGCCCAAAAAATGATTGGCTACACTTTAAATAGATAGTTATTACTAAAGTAGCATGCTTTTATGAATATATTCCTAATTTTGGCATTCAAAGAATAATCAGAGTTGGAAGGGACTCTTGAGGATAATCTAGTCCAACTCCTGGCCTTGCATAGGACTTCCCTGATAATCACACCATGTGCCTAAGAGCATTGTCCAAACACCTTGTGTACTCTGTCAGACTTGGTGCTGTAACAACTTCCCTGGGGAGGCTGTTCCAGTGCTTCAACACCCTCTGGGTGAAGAACCATTTTCTAATATTCAGTCTAAATCTCCTCTGATGCAGCTTCCCTACCACAGAAGAGAGCAGGATTATCACCTTCCTTGCCCAGCTGGCAATGCCCTGCCTGATGCACCCCAGGACCCAGTTGGCCCTCCAGGCTGCTAGGACACACTGTTGACTCATATTCAACTTACCATCGACAAGGACCCTCAGGTCCCTTTCCACAGCAATACTTCCCTGCATCTCACTCCCCAGCCTGTATGTACAGCCAGGGTTGCCCTGTCCTGCCAACTGGTATGACTTTGGTATTATTATTATACATCATTAATGCATAAAAAAAGGGTTTTTTCACAGTTTGAATCACTTCTGTTCTTCTAGGGCATTCAGACTCTACATAGTACATCCTGATCAGCTATGATAACCAAGGCTTGGGTTTTTTTTATCTCAGAATTCTACTTCCATTATCATAAGAAATAAAATTATTTGGCCCATCAGTGACAGTAAAGTGGGAGTATGAGATTGTCTATTTATGAGCTATATAATTTACTGCAGTGAAATTAGGAAAGTCCAAAGAACAGGTAGCTGCACCTTTTGTCCGAATCAGATACTTTTCCTTCTCATAAGGAACTTATTGACAGCAAAAAAAAAGAAACTGCATTGCAAACTAAGCTTGGATCTTTACAGAAGTTTTGCATCAGAGACTTGAGGATTTTCTGATTGAAAGACTGACTGTACAGCATTTTGTATGTTGCTGCAATAGTATGAAGAAAGTTGAGAAATATCTTGGTAAATACACACTGCTGCATAACAGATGAGGTCTGCAGTCTTAAATTTCATGTTCTGCAAATTCACACCGTGGAACAAGTCAAAGTTTTGGATGTTTCCATGTGTGTGCCTTCAACACTCATGTGCTCACCACATTAAAAAATATATGGTGATAAGCAAATTTTATTTTTGTGGGATCCAGAATCCCAAATCTTTATTCCTGAGCATCAGCTCAAACTTCTAGTGTCTCAGGTCAAAAAGAGTTTTGTTTGCCCCTTTTAAGAAGAAGCTGACCCTGCTTTACAGGCTTGAACTCAACAGCCTTAATCATTGTGAAGGATAGGAGCTCTGCATCAGGCAGACAGTTGTGTGCCTCCTCATCCACAAACAGTCTCAACAACAAGTGAGGAACTGTATGTCAGTGCAGGCACTGGTTTGAAAAGGTACCACATGCCACTTTCCCTCACACACCCCAGAAATCAGACCTCAGCTGAAGGAACTTGTGCTGCCAAAGCAATGTGCACCAGTTGGCAGCTCTGGTGGTCTTCTCTGCTCCTTTTCTACCTTGTCTGTTACTATCCTTGAAGAGTGAAAGTCTGTTCAAAAGCCATTATGCCCTAAAAGGGGGATGGTTATTAGCTTTCATGTTCCATCCTCAGGCTATACTGCTTAACGTGTCTACTGTGGCTGTCCAGGAAAGTAGCATCGTTTTCATCTGTTATACTTTCTTGCCCTCTGCTGGAAAAACTGTCAACTGAATGTGCAGAACAGAACCTTTTAAAAGAGATTTTCCAAACGATTGTGAAAATAACTGGTTTTCTTCACACAGCTTTCTCCCAAAAACCTCATGAGAAATGCTTAAAAAAATGTTGTTTCTAACTGAATCATCTGGTTCCTAGCAATTGATCCTGAATTTACTTCAGAATCAGACCAAGACATTGAAAATGCCATCTTGTCCCCAAAATGTACTCGCTTGAAAAATACAAGGGGAAAGTGGAGAGAAGACCAAACGTGCTGGACACAGTTCAGGAACAAGTAGTATGCTTGCATTTTTCAAAAACCTAGATGGAATGCAGGTGCTAGTATTAAATGGGAATACAGGGCAATAGTATTTTCTGCTTACTATAATGAATTTGTGATGTTTCAAGTGAGTAGGTGTGTAGCAAATGCAAGTCCATTTTCAATAAATAGCATACATATGTTTTCCTACTCACAACCAAAAAGAATTCTTCATTATGGAAACTAAATTACCTCTCTGCCATTACACCATCACTACATGGACTAATATTTGGCAGTATATTCAGAACTTCTGGGAGATAATTTTTTCTTCTGAGCATTATGCCTTCAAAACCTCAGGCCTCCAATTTTCTCCAAATACATACAGTTTCTCCTGAATAGCAGTTGGAAAAGCAGTCAGGTTTATCGGCTGTATTGTCACCATTCTCCTTTTTATCAAAGAGTGGTTATGGTGGATTTAAAAAGTAATGTCACCATGTCACAAAGAAGGAAGGATAGCTCTTTGTTAAGTATGCCACTGGGAAGGACCTCTCTGACTTTTAATGCCTCTTCAGGCCTTTCAGATGATCAGTAGTTCCCTCCTGTGAGCCATGAACCTTTGCAGAAAGTCTTTCTGTCATAAGTAACCTTCTGCTTTCTATTTAGTGACCTTAATCTTCAAAATGACAGGGTATTTCCACGGCATGGAGAGTTTCCCTTACACACTCTTACCCAGCATAGAATGGCTCACATGAATAAGTGCAACGTATTTAAGAAAAATGGAAATTTTCTTTCAACTATTCTTTTTTTAAAGAATACTTTCAAAGACCAGGTCTTCTCTTGATGCTGCAAAACGTAGTAGCCTCTGCTGGGATTAAACAGATGGAAAATGGATGTGAGCAGACTCATGTTTCTCTTTTCAGCTGCAGTCACGTTCTGTTTCAGATAGTCAGCCCTTTTACAGTGACTGATTTCATTTATCATGCTACATTCTGCTAATATCCATCAATTCCCAGATTTGTTTCATAATGTGAACCAGATTTTAAAGGATTTGTTTTGGGGACTACCACATTTTCGCCAGCAGTACAGAGACCATCTTTATTCCTCTTACTGACCACCCAATAACCTTGCCTTAACCACATCTTTTTACTCACAGTAAGGTCAAGTTCTTTTCACTTTTAAAAGCATTATAACAGCTGCAAGCTAAAATAGATCCAGCAAAATTCAGTCAGTAAGTCTTCAGAAGACTGTTGAAGGGCTCCGGACTGCAGACTGAGATAAATTAATATAGGTTTTAATATAGACATGTTTTATAAATACTTCTCTAGAAAAACAACAACCATGACATCATCTTCTGTCAGTGCCAGTTTCCACAACACACTTGCAAAAATACAACTTCTTTTTGGCTAAATTTCCTTCCAAGAAAAATCAAAACCATCAGAGATAGTATATTAACAGTCAGGTATGGCTTAGGGAAGAAGTAATGGAATGTAGAGCTTTTCATTTCAAAAACATAAGTTCAAGTTCTGCCCAGGCCACGAGAGGCATGAAAGTCCTGTTGTGACTCCTCTATTCAAAATTAGTTCATTTTCAAAATCCAATTACTTTGGTTTTATTTTCCAAATCCAGGGAATATGTTCACATCGAAATAACATCAGCATAAAAGACAATCTTCTTAACGTTTTTGGCAGAAAGGTCAATGAATTGATGGGATTAAAACTGATTTATCCTCATTTACATCAGGTTTTCCTCCTCCATCATGACACCAACACAGAGAGGTTCTCTTGGGCAGTTTCTCCAGAGTGGTCACCATGCTATGGGCTCCACTGCCTGAAGAAAGACAAATTAAGGCACTCAGTGGGAGGTCAGGATCTGAATTTTTAGATCATTTCAGATAGAAGTCAGTGGGGAAAGAATAAAATCCCATTTTGAACTAGAGCTCTGTCACAACATTTCTTACCATATCAAGCAGGGCTTTTCTTTTTTGTCCCACCTGTGTGTACACAGTATTGTGCACATTCCAGAATGTGGACAAGCATTCCTGTGCCTCATGTTTAATGCAGTTTACACCAGGAGTGATCAAAAGTGATTTTAAGGAGGAGAACTTATGGTCTCCAGCAACATTTATGTGATACCTCTTAACAAAAAAGCAAAGCAGAAGCTCTTGTAATCCAGCTTTAAGATGAAAGTCGACCTTCATTTCTCATCTCTGTTATTTCACCAAAATTCTTAATTAGATTTGTCAATTTACATATAAATTAATTTACATGAGAACACTCCAAAATATACATTCTGCCAACACCAGCAATGACCGTGGAGCAAAATATGGCACTTCAGAATCAATAGGCAAACTGAAATTCAAGACTTTTGGTGTGTGACAATGCCATTAGTAGCAATTTTGTTTCAGTGAGTTTTTTCCAAAAACAGTTCAACACATCTGTCAACTTTCTTCCTTATAGTCTTTTTTCACATCATCATCACAGGATGATGAATGCAATATATTTTTTCAGAAGTAAAATATTTACACTCACTTTGCTGCACTTTTCCCTGTTCTGTGGCAGAGGACAAGTCACAATATAATATAGTCAGATCAGTAGCAGGTACTTACAGGTACTTCTGGATTTGGACAGTGTGACTAATCTATATTTTCTTTGATGTTTCTTCTACAAGTGCATGGTCCTGATGTTGATACTATTTGCCCCTGTACCAAGCAGCAGCACCTTGTGAGATTCCTATACTTTCCTATTCTGGTTTTGTCAAATAAGCAATATTTTCTCAGCAAGACAGTTCTTTTTCTCATCATGCATTACAGTCTTACTCTGTCTAGCGGGAATGGAAAACAGTGAATAACAGGTGTTTTTCAAATTCCCACAGGGAATGATTTGGGATATGACTACAATGAACACCAAATAAAAAGTATAGTTGTAAAATATGTTATCTAACTCAAGAGAGTAATAAAGAAAAAATCAGTTTTAATAGAGCATGTTAACTCTCTTTAAAGCATTTCTTCAAGAGTTAACTGTCATTACTGGAGTTAAAGTGAAGAAGGAACCTTGTCTTGCAATGCAAGGTACACTCACATTCTCAAAACTACCCATCCTTAATGCATTTTTTCCCTTAAGGTCAGATGCAAGAAAAGGGGAGAATCTGCCTGTTAAAAGCATCTCACCAAATACAGGTGGTCTGAAAGCATCATCTAGGATTCACCTCCTTTTTGTGAGGACACTCTGCAATACCAAGCACCTTTAAGGTACCAAAGGAGAGTGCTTTCACCCACATTATACAATCAAGAACTCCAGATATTGTTTCTACCTTGAATCTTTAATATTTTCTCTAATTTTAGTTACTTCTAATGGACTAGTCATAAAGTTTATCAAAATATGCTCCATGGAAAAGACTTTTCTACAGAAATATTCCAGCAAAGGTCCTGCAGTCAGCACACAGCAGCATTAACCAACACGCAATTTCAAGTTCTTCGGTGAAACCTCTATCCTTGGCAATTAGTTTCACCATTGCCATCAAGTTACTCCACTTTTGCATCCCTTCTGTTCCTCAGGCATAGACAGAGCTGCTGTATCTGCACCATCAGGGAGGAGATCAACTGGATCTGGATAAATGAGTCAGGATCAAAATGCTGGACCTCCCACAAGCAGAGCAGACATCCCCTCATGTCAGGGCATTGTCCCAAGCACCTGCTTAGGGCTGAGTAATGAAGAAGATACCATAGTCCTACCAAAAGACAACTCAGCTTCAACACTGTTTTTCACTGTTAGGGTGTTTGGGCACTGGAATAAGTTGCCCAGAGAGGTAGTCATCATTCCTGGAGGGGTTTAAGAGGCATCTGGGTCTGGTACTGGAAGATATGGTTTAGGAGTTACAGCAGAGTAACAGGTTAATGGTTGGACATGATGACCTTAGATGTCTCTTCCAGCCTTGATGATTCTTTGATTCTATGACTGGCATCTCTCATTGCAATCCTTCTAACACTAGGATAAACCATTATCCAGAAGTCCTATAAACACCTTCTGTCTTTCAATGAAGAGAAATCCAGAACTGACAAAGAAAGGGCATTGTCAAATATGAAAACACAGCCTGACTTAGATCAGTCTATAAGAAGGAGCTATGCCATGCTATGCATTTCTAAATATTTGAGCATCCATTTAATTTTAGGGTTTTTTCTTCCATTCAGAATCACACCAACTTTGTTCTTGTTACACTCTGATTTGAATTTGACCCTCAGCAATGCAACTCTGATGTAAGATTCTTATCTGTAAAGTAAGCGCGGGAGAACTACACCCACACAGACTTTCAGCCTCTGTCTAATCCCAGCCTGCAGCAAATTCTCCTGACTCTGACTGCACTGCCACACCAGGGAAATTCCAGACAGGCACACAGACTGAGATCAGAGGTGTGGGAGGAGGCAAAAGTGGATAGAAAGCTATCCTATAATCTGAAATAAAACAGTGATTTGGAGTGGAAATACATTTAGTCTTTCTTCCATGCATGCTGTAAACCCAGTTAGCTGGTGTCACCTCTATGGTGGCTCATGGTCTAAAAAAACTTTTTTGCTGAAATCTTTGTCGTTGTGGTTACTTTTACTGGAAACAAAGAATTTGAACATGGATCATTATGACTTATGTTTAAAATAGAATGAATGTTGTTTGAGTCACTTCCAAATTAACATGATTGTTTAAAAATATATGAAGTGCTTCACTGAATTTTAATCTCCTTACTGCAAAAACAATTTTAAAAGATTACAGCCTTGCACATTTTTAGAAGGATGTAATCACGCTAGCTAAAACATAAATTTCATACACCACAATAATTTTTAATCATTCTGCACTGCACATAGGCAGCATTCAAATGTCTCTTTCAAATGTGAAAATAAAATTAATATTTATTACCACACCTCTGAACTAACACATTTACAAAACTGAAGCTCAGGACATTTTCTACTAAGTCATTTAATCCATTTTGCATGTTCTCAGTTAAACATATTTTCTAGAGCTATGCCTCTGCCTCAGGGACTCATAGAATTTCTGGAGCACTTTATGGATTTTTTTCACTATATTCTTCAGGAAAAATCACTCAGGTCAAGTCGAGAAGAGGATTCCCAATTCCAGAGGTGGCTTTTCAATGTTGGTAGCTTTCTGTAAATAGTCATTTAATCCATTTTGCATGTTCTCAGTTAAACATATTTTCTAGAGCTATGCCTCTGCCTCAGGGACTCATAGAATTTCTGGAGCACTTTATGGATTTTTTTCACTATATTCTTCAGGAAAAATCACTCAGGTCAAGTCGAGAAGAGGATTCCCAATTCCAGAGGTGGCTTTTCAATGTTGGTAGCTTTCTGTAAATAAAGAGAGTAATTG
>NW_008667607.1:0-33051 GCF_000695815.1 Acanthisitta chloris | reverse complement strand
AACACATAAAAAGTAACACTTCAGCAAAAATGCAAAATTAAACACAGGTAAGTCATGATCATACCAAAATCTTTGACTTCGGCACCTCTGGGGCACAGGGGAAGTTCCCAGGAGCAGGACAGGATCCATGACACCGCAACTCCCCAGCAGGGTAGAATAAAGGTCCTTGATACCTCCTAGTTTGGGGAAAAAAATAGCTCTGGAAGAGAGGTTCATGGGCCCAAACCCACCTAGAAAATTATCCAAAAGACCTGTGGGATTTTGACCAAGAGAGAAATGTTGTTCCCCGTCCCTACTGCAAACTAAACACTGAGAGTTTCAAGTTGGGTCTCTCGCTTCCCTGCCATAGAACACAGTGAGGAAAGAGGTCTGCAACTCTTTCGGGTGATACCCTCCCTGTTAAGCTTATTGTAGCAGATTAGGTCTCTCCAGAGAGATTTCCAAAGGATTTCGTGTATCCATGCTGAGTTTCTTTGACCTCCTAGTATTTTTTTGGCTGCCTTCACACTTTGCAGCTAAACCTCAGGGATGTAGGAGACCAGGGGGGTAAACCAAAAACTGTGCCTAAATGCATTTATGATACTAGTCCTGTGTTATTTGAAAGGACAAAATGAACAGATCTATTTGCATCTGCATTCCTAAATCACTTCAATTCCTTTGAAAAAATCCCACCCATCCCACAAAAATGTTAGCTGACAAAGATCATGTTGTCAGGTGCTCTGCAAATCCAAACGGATATAGTTGAAGTGTTTGCTACTGCCCATAAAACAATTCATCTAACTTTAGACCTCTGAGATTGTAAACAATTCATTTAGAGGGCAAAATTTTGTGTACTCCTGCCATGGTGTTCCAGGGAGAAATGGGAGAAGGAAGCTCTTTTTAACTGTTCTGAATTCAGCCGCCAGGCAGCTGCAATCTGGTTGATCAGCACAGAGCATTGCTTGCCAGCAGTTTTTATTGGCCAGTGTTTTACAGTGGGACCCCCTAACACCTCACAGCACCAATACTAGGGGGTGATGCCTGCCTTTTTATAGATGGAACACTACCCTGACATCTATTACATTCTTGTACCCTGCACGTCTGAGGATGTTACACTTCATTCGGTCTGGGATGCAGAAAAAGTAGGTATAAAAGATGTGAATTAATAATCTTCTAAGTGCACTTGTGGTCATTCTGAGTTTATCTTCTGTGAACACTTTAAACAAATGAGTGTGACTGGAGGGACTGTTCTCAGAAACCATGACGCCCGTAAACACTGGCTGTCCCACTGGAAGCAGAGTTACTGCTCATCCAGTGTGGCAGCAGAAACAAATAACATTGTTCAATGTGTCAGGTTGGGTTGGAAAAACAACTGTCCCTCCATAAATGGCCATAATATAATGCTTGCACATGCTTCCAGGAGAAGAATGTTCCTCTGAAATTATTCTTCCTTATAACTAAGAAGTTCAAGAAAGTCCCTGTCCTGCAGGTGAGGTATGGAGCTCACCCTGCTGTTGAGGCAGACCTTGCCCATGAAGCTCCTGGCAAACAGGCAGCCCCAATGCACTGTAATCATACAAGTATGCAAAACTGCCATGCCAAACTTCCCAGAAATCTCTGCTCCTTCACTGATGTTAGCACAAGGAGCTAAAAGCCGTAATTAACTTTTGATCGAACTTTGATCTCTCTGAATGGATAAAGCCTATGGGCAGTGCCTGGGCTGGGAACTCTGCCAAACCTACAAGAGCCACTTGATGATTGTTCCTTCCCTCATGTCCTCTCCTCAGGTATTTGCTACCTTCCCCTGTCAGGGGCAGGAGGGTGAACTAGTCTTTGCCTTTGCTCAATGTAGTTTCTATTTCTTTCTACATATGTTAATAAGAATTTCTTCAAAATCCCAGAAACATCCAAGCAAGGTAGCTCAAAGAATTGGCAAGTTACAGGAGAGAAGAGGATATCCCTCACCTCAAAACTGATCACTACCCAAAATTGTCCTGTTCTTCTGAGTTAAATCCAGCAAAGTTTGGGCTCCCATGACACAAACACAAGCTGTCTCATGAGGGACAGAGGCTGGAAATTATTGCTCCCGGTCTATTACACCAACCCAGTAAGTGCAGCAAGAAATTGGATTAGAAACTTGGCAGGGGAAAACTGTATTTTGTATTTCTTCTGTTAAACATGGTATATTATTAGGGTTATGCTAATTTGGGTCACTTAAATGGGGTCTGCATAATTTAATAAATTTAATGAATTACTTAATAAAAGATTGAATTTGGCTGGGTATCAGCCAGTTAAACAGTGATTGACTGATCCCCAGGGAAACAGCACTCTCTAGAGTGAAGAGATCCCATCATGGGGTTATGATGCTGAGGTAGCTTTGTTAAACAAAGACGAGGCTTTTGGCAGTAGACATTCATGTTTTCAGATTCAAGGTCCCAAGTTCAGCTTCTTCTCTCTGTGATCTTCCCAGGGGTGTTCTATTACACACAGACAAAGAAATGCATGAGCTGAATAAATCATTAATTAAAAAACACTTGTTCTGCTCTGTGCAGACGCAATGCCTCTCTCCCTTAGGGCAAATGTCTTACTCTCAAATCAATCCAAAGTGCCAGGAGAAATTGATGATAGTTTCACTTACTTCTGCTCCAGTTTAAGAAGAGTGAATGTGGCTAATTAAATGTGCAATGCCTCCAAAAAAAAAAAAAAGATATCCATTGTTCAAGAGAAAGCAAATAAACAAATAAATACCCCCAGTGAGTGGGGAAGACTCTAGTTTAAACCTTCAGAAATGCAACTTGTCTACATAATTTTTTTTCATTTGTCTATATGGACACCCTGCCTTTGAGGCAAAGTCATGACAAATGTAGAGCACAGGAAACATTTTTGGTTTTGTTCATATATTTAGTTGCAAAAGCATATGGAGAAAAAATAGCTATTTCACTTAGTGTAATCTCTCTCTTCAAGACATCTTGTAGATTCTTATCTTTGTTTACACAGGCTTTTCTAGGCAAAAGTTCAGATATTGTGGTCAAAGCCACAAAAGGCAATACAATGTCAGCAGTCAATATGCATCAACTATTTCCATTACTGCAAAGTAGAAACTACTTTTTATCCCTCAGCTAGTTGTCAACACTAGGATAGGTTTCTTTCAACCAAATGTAGACATTTTTATCTGAGTTGGCCATCTCAGGCTCCCTCTAAACTTACAAGAAAGAAATAGGTATTCTCAGAACACACCTTCTTCCAGTTTTAGTTTACTAAATAAGGGGCCTCTATTGCTGGGTCACCATGTCTACTTCTAAAGTAAGGGGAGAGGTGTCCCTGCATAAGGGGAATAAGGCTACCTCCTGCCTGGATCACACCTCGGAGATGTCTCTTCCTCTCTGTTTATTAGGGTGAATGGGATATGATAGCTGTGTACATACTGTAATTCCCACACTCCTGGTTTTTTACAGTGTTTACAAGAATAATTGCCAGATCCTTCAACCAAAAGAATTGAAGGTTTGTTCCTGAAGAATGCTTTGCAATTAACTGAAAAGGAGATAATTTTATTTACAATAGGAAAACATATTTGTCCTTTTTATTTCGACGTGGAATTTGCTTGCTGGAAGACATATTCTGTGATTTGTTTGGGTTAAAAAATTATACGTCTCAGTTTCTGAAGTTTCATTTGCATTTTTTGTTTCTCTGTGTCTTCATTGTTTTACATGAGGTTGTGCACTGTCACCAGAAGTTCATGCAGCATCAAGGATAACCTCCAGGCATCCCTTCTGACACAACATTTTTCTGCCATCAGTATACAGTAATCATCATTATATTTTAATACCTCAAACCCTAAAATGTGTACCAATCTAAATTGATCAATATTCAAGTTTATTTAATATTACTGGTTTTAAACAGTATTTTGTGAATGTCTAGAGACAAGTCACACATGAGCAAATTTAAAATTCAGGGCCTTCTGCTTTCTCTTGTCATTCTATCATACCCAAGAGGGAGGTGAGCAATTAAGTATTTGCCTAATTGAAAAGGTTTTTTTGCCTCTGTTCATGCTTGATTTCCTCTTTTGCTATTCCTTGTTTCTACTCATGTTCCTGTTTTCTGTGTTTGACCAAGGATCTTCATGGACAGCCACTTAAATGGGAATGCCTCCTGACTGAAGAATGATTTCTGAGGTCCAAATTGCCTTTGGACAGGTCACCTTAACTCCTTTATCCTGGACGAAATTATAAACTTCAAAGGAATCTTTCATATAGAGCAATTGACCTACATGGTGTTAATCTCTTCTAATATGAGCTAAGACCTTTGAAACTTTTGAGATTCAATTTGAGGGTACATTGAAGAGAAGTGTGACTGTCCTGTAGCTTTGTCAATATCACGTGCATAACCTTCTAGAAAATATTCAGGGATCTTCATAAAAATGTAATTTATAAGCAGGAGCTGCACAACAGTTCTGGAATGAAAATTTCTAGTTAAATTAACTATGTGGTTTTATTATACACATCTAACTGTTATACACATCCTGCTAGAACTACAAGACACATGAAACCCAAGCAAATTATCTTCACCTTGAACCTGAATGTCGATAACAAACTTTCCAAGTGCATTGAAGTGAGACTGAAAGCACTGAAGTGAAAGAAAAACTGTGCTACTCTTTAAAGTAAATATGAAAAGCAAATTGCCAGTAAAAGACACAGAAAGAGTAAAAAAACCAAAATCTAGCTGGCAGACAGACATATGCCTCTTTTCTAAACTGATGATTTTGCTGTCTCTCATTTTTATATTGGATTCCTGTCTAGACCTCAGACAAGAGGCTTGCTGATTACCCATTTTGGGACAAATTAGGAGATGAAGTCCATTGTGCTACACAAAAGATTTTATTTGTGGCTATGCAGCTGGCTAAGAGCAGATTAGTCAGAGGCAGTATACAGGCCATCCTACCTTCCTGAAATTTCTGTCCATAAGTGCTTATTTCCCAGGAAGTTTTCTAGTCTTCAGTTTACTCTACAAAACAGATAATAAAGCATAAATCTGCCATCTGAAAGCTTTTTCCTGTCATCTGAAGGATTTTTTCCTTCATGGAACACTATGCAACAATATGTAAAATCCACACATCTTTAGGAACTGGAACGCAACAAGCTGTTTCTTGAAAGACTAAAAACTTGCTCCCTCTCCAAATGAAAGATTACTCCAAGATTTCTGTGGTGGCATTTGTGTTGCAAATTCTACCCATTTTCCATGGATCTTTATTCATATGCCAATAATAATAATAATATGATAATATCTGCATGTATTTATCCTTAATTATTGGACAAAATCCTGAAATAAACAGGAAGATCCATTGGAATACTATATATAATCATTCTCACACACATCCCATACCACAGCAGGCAGGGGAGTGTATTTCTAATGCAGTAATCAGAAATATTTAAGATAATTAACAGTGGTCTCTTTCATTCCTCCTAAACACAATTGTTTCTTGTGTAAGCTATTCAGCCAATTCAATAGATTGCTTAAGCAACACCTGAACCTTTTGAATGGATGACATATTTCTGTATGCATCTTTAGTACAAATACTATACAGCTAATGTATCATATTCAGTAAAATGGCTTTAAGTGATAACAGGTGTTTAGCATAATGGAAACTGCTGCTAGTTGGTCAACACGTAAATTAATTTTGTTATTTACAGAACCAGATGGTCAATTCTGGAGCACCAGCATGGGTAAAATTAATAAGCCTCCTCACTGCAGAACATGATGTCTCATCAGTAGCTCCACCAGATTCTAATTCAAGCTACCATGTGAATTGCAAGAGTAACCCTCTGACAGAAAGATTAACTGACTTACTCTGTGCCCAAGAATACTACACCATATACCATCAAGTAAAAGTGGTTTAATGTCATACAAATGAACTTCATGCTAAATTAAGAGAAGTGGTAAGAAACAATAATGTTGGGCTTTTTCTTTTTTTTTTCTCTCTCTACTGCTTAAAGCATTAATATGATTCACTATTATTTTCTACCTGTTTTCTTTCTTGGAGCAATATATTGATATTTTAGAAAGTGCAATTTAGCTAAGGAGCTCAACTGGTAAGTCATTTGCATTGTAAGACAGATGGTTTTATTACAATATAATGTTAAATTTTTCTTCCAAAGCTCAATTTGAGAAACTCAGAGTCTGAATCAACATGTTATTCAGAAGAAACTCTTTTTTTCCATTCACGTCAAATTTTCTTCAGATTAAATCAGGCAGATACACATGAACGTGGCGCTAAGGAATCCAACTTGTCTGGACTTCCTAAACCAAAAGGGATGGTGAAGACTTCTGGCACTACAGCCACACTCCTCAGGGCCACACACTGTGCCCAGACTCCCACTCTCTGTGTCAGTCATGCACAGCAAGCACAGTGCAGCTGGGACACACCAGACCCAGAGCACTCCAACTGCAAAACTCATTCAAGCACACACTACAGACACCAAACAGCAGCTCCTGCCACATTGCTGGGCACTTGGAAATGATAAGCAACCACCCCTTATGCTCAAATTGCACTTAGACAAAGTCTAAGGGCAGCAAACCAAGCCACTTCAGGGAAGTCCAGGCACACACTGACAAGAGATCTTACTGCAGAAAGTGCTGAGTCTGCCTCATTTGGACACCTCTCTCCTCATCTGTGACTCGCTCCCGGTGTGCCACATGGCACTGGCCTCTTCACTCATGGATGGAGTGGCAAGGTGGCACAGAGGAAGGCTGAGTGTGCTCACAGTCCCTGCAAACTTCAGAGAAGTTCTTCTGTTCCCTTGTGTCCAATACATTCCTGTTACACACTTTCAAATTATAACGATTTATGCATGGTAGAAAGAAATAGTAATTGATAAGCACTTTGTGCCTTAGGTTTTTGCTGGAGCAAGTTTCTTGCATGAGTACAGTCAAAAATGCAATCACTGCACACTACATCTCTGACACTCCTCGTATCCAATTTAACTGACTTAAATTGAAGGAAAACACAGCATATATAAATATAAATTCAATTCTAATCTATAACTGCAAACAGACAGACCTTATCCAGAAGATTTCTTTTTCTGCTTCTTTTTCTGTGTTTACCAAGAATGCGTTTTTAATTCTCCCCTTCACTACTAGGAGATTATGCTTTAAAAATACAAAACTTTCAGTGACTTACTAAGAATCATTGTGTACATATGAACTAGTTTTGGAATTCAAGTTGTGCACCTGGAAGCTACATGGCCCACTGAATAATTCAAATAAAGAGTAATGTATTCAAATGGGTAAAATCCAGTCAGTCCTGCATGATATTTTAAGAAAACCTGTCTATTTTAGAAATATTTTAGTCTGTTAAGAAAATAAAAAAGTGCAGCAACACAAAGGAATACATATTCCTGTGGACTGCTTAGATCAGTCATACTACATACCTCAGTCTTATAATCAAAGCTTTAGTGCCTCTAAATATATTAAACAGTACACTACATGTGTTGTAAGCAAAATAAACCATGGAGGAGTATGACTTCTTAAAAAAATATGTATGTATCTCCAGACATATGCAAAGCACTGTGTGCTAACTAGCTACTCTGTCTTCACAATAGCAAGTCCATGGGACATTAGTTGGCCAACACAGAAGAAGAGAAACTATCAAGGCTCTTAATCCACAAAGCTGTGATACACATCTGCAGGTGAGTAAATGTTGTCATTCTGGCTCAAGTGATTTAATGGAAGCCACAAGGGACAAGGACAGAATTAGGGATCCAGGTTGACAGTTACAGAGGTGTTAGTAGACCATTACAGCAGGTTTGTATTTCTCT
This sequence comes from Acanthisitta chloris, assembly GCF_000695815.1. Lineage (NCBI taxonomy): Eukaryota > Metazoa > Chordata > Aves > Passeriformes > Acanthisittidae > Acanthisitta > Acanthisitta chloris. The sequence goes on along the minus strand of NW_008667607.1, from coordinate 25,261 downwards.
GTTAAATCAGTTTGGTACTGCATGACCAGAGGATGTTACATAGATCTTGGGAAACAAAAGAGAGAAGCAAAACATACATGGCAGATATACCTGGCTCAAGTGATTTAATGGAAGCCACAAGGGACAAGGACAGAATTAGGGATCCAGGTTGACAGTTACAGAGGTGTTAGTAGACCATTACAGCAGGTTTGTATTTCTCTGTTAAATCAGTTTGGTACTGCATGACCAGAGGATGTTACATAGATCTTGGGAAACAAAAGAGAGAAGCAAAACATACATGGCAGATATACATATCTCCCTAGGGAAAGGGAGAGAGCTTTTGATTTGGAAGCATCTCTCTATATCCCACAGAGCTCCCCAAATGGGTCATTAGAAGAATCGAGAAACCTGGGAACCAACTGCATGAAGAGTTCTGAGTTGCACGAAATGTTGTGGGTTGCAGTCAGCCAGACAAGCTGTTGGCAACTGATGGATGTGTCAAATAACAACTCCAAAATATCTGTTTACAGCCTGAATCTTTTCAGTGACCCAGTTTGCAGCACAGCTCTTCAGACTATCTTATTGTTTTTGCTTTATTGCTGCTATTGACATTAAACTGTGTTTACAAACAAGTGCGTAGTGATTTATTAAAACATTCTGACCATAGGCAACCAGATGTACAGACACTGAACTCAGCAGTATCTGACTGAGATCCAGCTTTGTGGCAGTGAGCACGTGTTCAATGACGTGGCAGCACCATCCCACAGCTGCCCTTGTGGCCTGGTGGAAACCTGTGTCACTTCACATCAGGCTCGGTAAACCACTGAGTGGCACAGGACAAAGAAAATTGGTTTACAAAGTTCAGTCTAAGAATGAGGATCATTCCAGGAGAGCAAGAGGCACACCGTGTGATATCTACAGGGCTATATTCTGTCACTCCACTGAAAAAAAAAAAGAAACACAGTGAGTGCTACATGCACAAGACACTGTTTTCCACTGGGTGTCTTCATCCCATAACTGCCCCATCTACACTGGAGAAAATTCTTATTCCCAGTATCAAAATACTGCTGAATATTTGCAGCAAATCTGTACAAAATTGCTCCAGTAATGCAGTGTATATTCCTTCAAAACAGGCCCCTGGCTTCTGTCCTGAAGCTGGTAATTTGTTTCTATTATTTAATACCATCAGTGATATGCTTGAATAAGACTGTAGAGTAGTTTAATTAAGGTATTAAATAAACAAAAAAATGCCTTTCTCTTAGAATACAAACAAAACAGAGAATAAAAATTAAGAAGGGGAAAAAAACCAAAGCAATATCAAACAACAAAATAAAATAAAAAGCACAAAACAATTAACAGACACTAGACCTCTGCTAAACCATTCAAGCAAAACCAGCTTCTCCCAAATCATGATGACGGCTCATTATAGAAAAATCTAATGCTGCACAAACCACAGGGTTTTCAGTAATTGTGATCATCTTACTTACCTGCAAGTCAGTGACAAGATAACAAGAGGAAGGTGAAGTTGCATAATAAAATGGGTAAAGCATGTGCTGTTCTCCAACATTTGCAGGAAATGTGCAGTCAAATTTTCCCAGCTGAAAAACCAGCTAAGGTGAAGAGGCCATGCCCAAAGTTCAGGACTGATGCAGGGGTTTTGGCAGTTGTCAGTGCAGACAGATCTCCCAGTCAGTTCTCAGGTGGCTGTGCCTGCGATGCAAAGTTGAGCTCAGGATCCTGAGCAGACCACACACACAGGCCTCCATAGCAAAGCTAGCAAAAGGAAGGTTAAGGGCAGTGCAGTAATGTCAGGAGACAGAGCAACAGCTGCCTACAGCATATCTTAACATGAAGATGACTTCTAAGCACTCAGTAGGGGTTACAATACCTGCATGCAGCAGTGCAGAGAAGAAAGCTCCCAATCTGCTTTAGATATTTCTAATGAAAATTAAGCATTTTTTCCCATCATGGCTTCAGGACTGAATGGAGTTTAGTATAAAGAATAGAAAGGAGAAGGGTTTGCACTTAGTTCACTTAGGAGCACATAAAGACAATCATTGCTTTAAAAATTAAGCTATGTAAATACTGTAAATTGTGTTTAGGTAATCAGAATACGACATTTCTACCATCCCAGTATCTCAGCAACAGTGAGGTACTAAATCCTTTCAGATATCAGGGAATTCAGAATCTTCCTTTTCTATCTCAGAAGCCAGTCAATCAGATAAAACCAGGCATAACTATAAGTTTGTAGAACATGCATGTGCCTTCTAGGTCAACATCAGTTACAAAAGGGGGAATAATATTCCCATGAAGACCTAAATTTTTAAATATTGCCACAAACTTAAAAATGTGAAAAAACTTCTGTGATATATGAGGAGGCTTTATGCTTGGTAACTCTCTGGACAAAGTCTGTATTTCCAGTGTGCAAAGTAGTTTTGTCAACAGGTAATTCTATTAGAAAGAACTGAGGATAGAAGCCAAGCAGGAAATTAAGTGATAGTCACAGACAACACAAGAGGAAAATTTGAGGGGAAAGTGTCTGTATGTTTCATAACAACAACCTGCAGTTTTATTACACTTTTCTCTAAAGACTTCAAAGCACTCTATAAGCAAGGTTTCATGCAGTTCAACCTTGGCAGGACACCAAGACCTTCTTTCTCATGCTGTAGATTTAGGCTTTTTCCTAAAAAAACTTTCTGTCCTTTAAGACTGTCATGTAAATTGGTGAAATAATATCTAGTTGAAACAGACAGTCAAGCACCAAAGTTAAATATATCATCTTGGTCTCTGTGGATTCCTCACTATTAAATTAAGGCAATTTTCCTAATTTTCTAATGTGATATCTATACACTGTGTGCACTGCAAATATCAACTCCTCAAGGACTTTTAACTGAGACCTCCATGAAGAAGAGCAAGAGAAACTAAGGAAATCACACCTTCATACCTTGGTAGGATGCTGCCTATCTTCTACCAAAAAGGTCTAAGAATGAGCTAAAATGGGAGACTCGTGTTCCAACTATTCTCAGCTGAGAGACCTTGAACCCCTGTCCCTAGAGGATGCCCTGGCCTTGGGACTATGAAGGCCTCTGGGCCACAACATCCCCAATCTTAATGTTGCATCTAGAAAGCACAACTTGTAGGTTCAGAAAGGACTTTTTCTAAAAACTTTCATAACTTTGAACAGGGAATATTTGCAAGCAAGTGTTTAGGAACAAAAAACACATCCCTCCACAGGTCCCTATGTGGCTTCAGAGATTAAGTCTCACTTCACAAGTAATTTAGGAACTAGGGGCAGGTCCTCTGCATGTTTTTCTATTGATATATAAGTTACTGCAGGGTACTAAGGGTTATTGCCTGTGACTGACATGCTACATCAGCAGAGTTCCCAGAAGTAATGTTGCTTGATCAGTACACCTAGAATTTAACCAATTTAACTTGTTTCACTCAGAGGGCAATTTAATGTACTGATGCTGACTTAATATGCATCACTTTGCAGTTCCTACTGAATTTCCTCTTGGAGCACTTATCTGCATTAGAAAATTGTTATTTCCATACCAGGAGAGCACTACCAGTGCACATATAGCCTGTGCATCATTTAAATTTAATGGAACCTGATTTCTCAGAACTACATTTTAGAGATAGTTAGGCTCCTAAGGATGAAGTTAGTGGCTGAAGTACTTTGGAAAATTCAATATTACCTATGTGCATCCCAAGACATCTGACTTCTTTCTAAATAAAGACTTACATGAGTTACTTACAGGTATGATTAACAAATTAATTCAGGATTTCTCTAGATGCTGTGGAAAATAGGTACTGTACAGTAACCACAGAATAACCTTTCTTGTATTTTACTACTTACTTCACTCTTCAAATCAATACATACTGATTGAGCACTGCCATGTTTTAAAAATAAAATTTTCTGAGACTGACAAAACCATCTGTAAAGTCTGACCAGAAGAGAAAGACCAACCTTATACCTTTACAATTTTAATCATATTTTACAAAGGCCTATTCTTGTATGTATTCTGGCCAGCTGTTGGTAGCAATTGTTGACTGGATGTGTATGCATTCCTATGACAGGTTCTGTCATTTTTTTGTAATGTAAGAATCTGTTGTTTAATGTTTTGTTATGATAACGTCTTTTTTTTAAGAATAAAGAGTTTAAAGAGCATAGTAATATGCACTCCTAAGGGACAAGCAGCATTTTCATAAGATACCAAGGGAGATAGAGAGATAGATAGAATAATTCTGTCACAAGCTACATTTTGGCCACAAATCTATACTTTGTTCAATATTTTAAATTGGTAGCTTTATTCAGTGCCTCTTCTAAAGATAATTACACTACTCAGGATTCATTACTGGTAAAAAAAACCTATAAAGGTACAGCAAATTAAATTTCAGGAGCACTCTTGTTTCTTAATTGATCAAAAGAATTATGGAGCACTGTACAAGTGTAACAGCCATAGGTCTAGTGGACATGTCAGCCCATCTGGCCTGCAAATGGTGGGAAAGTCACTTCATCAGACAAGCCAGTGGACTAAATTCTGCCATCACTACACTGAAATAGATGGGGTTGGGAAACTGTGTTTAAGAGCAATTTGACCCATTGACTCTAGTAGAAATAGTGCTAATGTATGTAAAAGAAGAAATGAATCTTTTTTAACTTAAATATAGCAGATTGAAAGCTAGGAATACTATCTCATTTACACTGGCAGGGGCCATTTGAAGCAATGCTATTGTGTTAATGCAAACTGACATTCTTTCTGTCTTCCCAGCTTTCTATCAGTCTCCTGCTATGTGTATCATATATAATGTGCATTGTTTTAGTGAGTAAAAATGTTCATTTTAAATACATAATGTCATGCATCTGTCTTTATTACAAACAAAACAGTGAAAGTCTACCATCTCACTCTACAATCAAGCCTCAATTTTTTATTAAAGACAATTCCATTACTCTGCAATAAGGGACCTATTACATGCCCTCATTTTGGTGAAATTACTAATGCAGATTGAGTTTCCTAGAAGAATTATTGAACTTCTGTACTTTTCACGATTCTAACTTAATTCATGCAGTTATCATGATAATGTGCTTAATTATTTGTTACACCAAGCTGATGATTTCTCCCTAGGCAGTGTGTAATTATTAGACAGTACCTATTACAATAATACTGAAAATTGCTATTATACAATGACTCCATGCAGTTTACACCATCCTTTCTCTATTTCATCTCCTGGCTCATAGCTGTCACTGTGACCTGTCTGTATTAATTCAAGGACGAAGATTCTATTAAATTTTGAAATTAACTAATTATAGTGTCAATTTCACATTAATATATAGGAAATAAAATCAGAAGACTTGGCATTATTTTATCAGTGTAATATTCCTTAGATATGGAAGAGTACTATCTCAAATGGTATCCACTAAATGCCACTTAGCCAAAAGTTTTAGGAAGTGTTAAGTGAAACTGGGTTTCACTGCATTTCTACAGATGAATAAGCAAAAAGGGAAATGCTATCACTTTTCATTCATATAATCTTATACATCCCACATTCTTCCTCCAAACAAAAGCCAGTAGGTCCTTAAAGAAGGAGAACTCAGAGTGTTATTGGCTAAGTATTTCCCCATTGCTGATTTTCATTTTACTGCTGTTTTATTCAGGTGTTTATATACAGAGTTTCAGAATACCAGAACAATTCAGCTACAATTAAATGTTTAGTCTTATCTTGTAAAGTTACAGAGAAAAGCTTAAAGATCACAAACAAGAGCCCAAGAAGAGGACACCAGAAAAGAAAACCCCATTTTCCCACATGTATTTAATTTTTAATACTTAGTATTTTCTTATGCTGAATGGGTAAGCCTCATTTTAAATGTTCTGTGTCACCAATGAGTGAACAGCCTCCTTGACACATGCTGGGTGAGATAGACACCAGCAACTTTCAGCACCTGAGGGATGACAGAAGCAATCCAGCGCATTCCTAGCCCACCTTTCCCATTCTACCTAGCTCAACTGGTCACAGAAATTTTCTTTCAGCAGCAGCAAACCATCTTCAGGGCCCAGTTGCACTTATTCAATGCTGACTTACAGTGCAGTTGATTTCAAAGTTGCCATTTTCCAAGCACTGGAAGATTCCTTCTAGGCCTTTTTAAACAAAATTAAAACACTTAGTAGTAATCAAAATGTTTGCTGACTTAACTGAAATCTACCACTTAGAGTCAGCTCGACATCAAACTGCACTTTGTGCATTTTGCCCTTCACTGACCCTGTAGGCTTAGACTGCCTGGATCCCAAAAGAGAGAAGCTGCTTGGCCCTCTGGTCTGCTGCATGGAGGAAGTTCTCAGCAGCATGAGAGTGCAGAAACTTTCCTTAAATAAAATGTGCTGCCTGGCCATGAGAGAAACTGTATTTAATCTTTAGGAAAAATAGAGTTAATGTGTTCATTACACTGCATTTCCCCTGTTAAGAATTATTCCACTTGGGTTGTGGAAGCTGTAGCAGTGAATTAAACCAAAGCAACAAAACGGGTGCTGTGTTTACTGTATTACTAAGCTCAGAAAAGAACTTCTGGGACTTCACAGGTCACCATGAATATTTTACATCCTGTAGCTGCTATGATAATGTGGGTCTGGTTTTGTTTTTCTCCAATAGAGGAAAATATTTCTTCAGTGTACACTTCTTGTGCCAATGTGGAGGAATTTCAGTTTACATTTCAGTGATGAGGCACATAAGCAGCAGCAGATGGTATTTGGAGCACACTGAAGATACAAAGATATCAGGGGAGCTAGAAGAGAGGATCTGAGCATAGCAAGCTGCTTTATAAGCCCTCCCTGAAGAAAGCATGTACTTCTAAACATGTTTACTTGCTAACATTGTTTTCAGTTACTCTCTATAAAAAGATAACAATAAAATACACAAAACATTCTTTCAACATTCTGCACTAAAGCTCAAAAAGAAACTCCAAAATATACTCGTGTTTTCTATCCTTTATAATTCCCTCCTTTATGCACTGCCTTAACAGAAAAGCATATTACATGAATTTGGCAAACATGGAACAGAGTTGCAGAGGGACAGGGAGCCCCAGTGGAAGTTTGCAATACTGCTAAAAATACAGCAGAAGTCTCCAAACTCAGTCTATAATGCATTAGCTGTAATGCTGCCTCTTGGAGAAATCAATAAAAGATACTTGAATGTGGAGAAAACCAGAAAACAAAGCAGCAAGGAAGACCTGGTGGGAGTTTAGCTGGTTGTCTTTGGAATGTGCTACAAGATCTTTAGGAGTCTGGGTTTCACAGAGTGGTGAAGAGACCCCAAGTTCAAAGTGAACCACATGGATAGGTGACTGGAGTCCTGGATTGCTCCCAAAAGCTCAATTCTCTTGGGACTAAAGTGCTGCTGATGCTGCTCTCATGATAGATGGCACCCAAGGGCAGAGTTAGAGAGCATGCAGGGTAGAGAAAAAGGTAGCTTAAATTGTGAATGTAAACAGGTGGCAGATAACTGGGGTGGAAGCAAGGTGGGGGCATGTCTCAACTTCTTAGCTTTCCTGCAGAAATTTGCCACTTTCTCTATTACCTTTAATAATACCTGGACTAAACCAAAGTAGCACATCTTGAATCCTCTAGCTAATAAAGAGACATGAATCAAAATCATCAATGAGGAGACTGACTATGCATTGTGCTTCCCTACATAGACTATTTAGGTGGGGAAACCAGAGGACTTTGGGGACTAAAAAGAAGGCGAAGACCTTGACTGAAGGAAGTGTTCTAGCAGTGGAGGAAGTTCCTGAAGAGCAGAGCTCCGTGGCAATCAATGCAGGGTTTGCCCCTAACACCCAAGCTGGGTTGTGATGAGCAGCAGCACAGTAGGAACCAACCTAACTTCCTGACCCACTGCTACAGACCAGTAGCAACCTACCTGACAAGAAAGGGTGGCAAGATCCAGTGTCCTCTGGGGATAGCAAGGGAGTGGGAGCAGTGTAGAACTCTCACCTCTAGTTCTATTTAAGAACCTTTGAATCCAGATTCACTGTGGGTTATCATTCACACTGCCTCACCTGTGGCACCAGAGTTGTAGAAGTATGCTCAGATCCCATCCAGGCATGGCCATGGTGACCTAGGGAAAAGAAGTCCATTTTTAAAATTTTCTGCAGGACCAAGGCAAAAATGAGTTTATGAGGTTCCCAGTTTAGACAAGTTTAGGTGTGCAGGTACCTAAGACACATTTACAAAGGCCTTGAATAGGAGTTTTTGCCTTTATATACTTCATTTCCAAGTTCAGTTCCACATGCTAAAGTCTTAACAGAGTTTTGTTGTATGACAAAAATTCATGAAGGGATCTTAGAGTTTGTGAGACACTCCACTACAAATAATCTGAAAAGCAGAACTCTAGTTGAGTTTTGAAAACTTTGCAGGTTCCAAAAGGAAGCAATTTCTCTCTGCATGGACCTGGGATGAAACAGACTGAATATTTTAGCTTTGTGATTCTTACTCTGAAGCAGGAATTATGTGGCAGCTTATTTTAAAATGCTAGCTTGTCATTAAGTAAACAAGCAACACTAATTGTGATTAGTGACAGACAAGGATTTCCTGGAGGAAAGCTTGGAGTTGATGAGAAAGTTTTTAAGTTTTTTAAATCCACAGTGAAATCAAAACATGGAGGAAGCATTTTAACATGGAGGAAACATTTTGTGTATCTGGAAAATACACAATCTATTCAAATGTATTCAAGCTTTACTGAAATAGATGAGGCAAACAGGATTTTGCTTTAATCCACATGGAGGGATCAAAGTAGTTCACCTTCCTATAGTATTGTAGCTAACATTACAAAATAAAGACTCCATCAGAATGAAATTATCACTACCATCTCCTTCGCATGCTGTGCCTAGAGGAGGCTCCATGTCCAGGAGTTCTCCCTACCATTGCAGAGACAACTGATCTGCTAGAAAAACAGTTAAACAGATATCATTGACATCTAGTTTATATTTAAAGATAGAAAATTGCACCACTAACAGGTTAAAACCTCTGAGCTGTTCAGTGTGGAACTGCTGAGTGATTATTTAAAGATCCCAGGATGGATGGAAACCTCTGTGAGAGGAGTAGGACAAATATTTGGGAGAGCTTGAGCCAATACGACCTCCCTAATTGTCAGCAGCATTCTGAAGATAATGGGTATTTCAAGAACATATGTAGTGAACAAGGATTAGCTTCTAAAGTGCAGGATTTTAGTACGATTTTATTTTACTTTGTATAATTTGTTTGTATTATTTTAGCACCCAGGAAACATAACCAAGATGAGGATCCCAATGCCTACTACATGAACATTTGGGGAAACAGATGGAGCAGATGAACATTCATCACTTGTTTAACAGTTAATGCATTGCAATACTCCAATCATTGAGATTGTCCTGTAATTCCTCAACAAGCATCATGTGGTTAAATCCGATAAGATCTGACTTCTTAATGGCCCTCTGTGAGGTCCCTCAACCTCTCAGGGAATAAATGTATACAAAAATTCAATTCATAATTTCCTGCTTTAATTCATAATTTCCAATGCGATGGTCTAGAACACTGAAATCTGATTATACTGTTGCTTTAGCTATATGCTTGTAGCAAAAGTGATGTGGTTGCTAACAGATGAACCTGCAGCTTATGCAGTGCATAAAAACAATCTATTTTTACTATATCTCTTTATTGTATTAAAACATGCTGCCTTCAAAAAGAGCCTGCAAAATAACAAATGCTATTTTCATAATTTTGTTTTGTTAAGCATGAATCAAATTTTTATTTTGACTTTTTATATTATTAATCAGTCAATTCAAAGCATTTAAACCACAAATTTTCTAATATCCTTCTATTACTTTGTATGTTACAGGTGATATGCAAATGTATTACACCTGTTTACTTTACAATATAGATGTAAACAATATTTAGATGAATTAATGCATGGTCTAATGCTAATTAAATCAAGAGAGTTAGAAGAAGAACAAATTAAACCCTTCTGAGTTCTGTACATATGGAATTAAGGCAGTAATTTTTCCATTACAGTCTACACCATAGGTCTGTGAAATTCAAGGCTATCTATATTCTTAGAATAATTTTAATTAACAAGAGTATGAACAAAATCTTGTTATTTCAGTGTAGTCCAAAGTCATCTGGCAAATATTTCTCTCTCCTCGCTGTCACAGGCAAGGCAGACAGGTTTTCACAGGGTGTATGTCCAGTCACCCACATTTCCTTTCTGTTCTCCAAACAGGGCTTCAGATTCTATCTAAGGATACCTAAATAAGAAGGGCAAATCTGGAGGGGACCCAAAATCTGCAATAGAGAGACAAAAGGAAAAGCATCTTTATGAAAGTTCAACTCAATTTAAACCTCTACATGTATATTGCTAATACTCCTGCCAGTAACACCTGGAACTTCTTACCACTTACTGATGTGCTCATTATTTCTAATTCTTCTGAATGCTTAAACAGTCAGGAAAATGCCATTATTGAAAAAGTAAATGTTGCACACAATAAAGGTATATATGCATAAATATACATACCCGGTTCAAAATGATAGCCTATACAGTGGACATTGTGGGTTTTTTAATGCAGGTCTCAAAGCATATCCTCCCTGGGAGTTCCAAAAATTGTTGATCTTGAAGGTGTCCAAGCTTTACAAGAATAAAACCCAACAAACATAGATATTAATATCTTGAACATAAAATTGGAACCTTAAATGTGGGAATAATAACTAAGGTGACACACTCCCTCTTATACATCAAGAGTCAGTGAATTTTGTCTGCTGGTGGGACCTGACAATAATTTCCTGATAAGAAGTACACCAGATTTATTTCTGGCTAATAAAGCAAACTGATTTTACCTTAAAAATCTATATATCTTGCTTTTATTAATGCTAACGTTCTGGGACTTTGTCTGTGTAGCATTTATTTGCAGTAATAGTATTTCAGTACTAAGAGACACAATAGAACAACTCCTAATGAGGGTCAGATCCCACCACCTCAAATCACTGTGAATGTCTAATTCTCTGCAAAACAAGTCATGGTAGCACTTGTCACAGGGAAGGTTATGGGAGTGAGAGGTCAGTCCCTTCAACCCACCATCACTCCAAAAGGGAGCTGAGGCTGTTCTCATTCAGCACCCAAGGCATTAGTCTAATATACCTGTTTGTACAGTTATTAATGCATTGACAAATGACAGCAGTCAAATATTGACATGAAACATAAGGAACATTTCATGCAAGTGTTTCCTACAGAAATGGTATGTTACATTTCCAGTCATGGAATAAGTCCCTGGGGCAGCAAAGGTGCTTTGTTTTGCCAACATAGCTGCGTATCTCCTGCCTTGATCCTATCAACTCAAAAGCAAATCTGAAGTAACAAGGGACAGTTAATACTCCAGAAAGAGAAGGTTGTATATCCCTGAACGCATAATGAATGAACTCAACAAGCTTAATTTAGATTTGATGAAATGTCAGCATTTTAAAGAATATGAGTCTCCCAGACTTGGCTGCTCTTCTAAAGATGCACCCAAGCCAGCTAACACAACTGAGCACTCAGCCACTTGCTCACAGCAGTTATCCAGCCAACAAACTGTAGACATTGCAGCCAAGAGAAAGGTTTCCAGCTTGAATTTTGGAATCAGCAGATTAAGCCCATCCTATTCCCCTGTATTCTTATAAGCAGTCATCATTCTCTCATGTGCCCTGGGTATTTAAATCCTGTTCTCTTCCAACTGACCTTGACATGTATCATACATCATTTCAATGTTATTAGCTAACACTAGATTATCCCAACCTTACAGTATGGTAATCTTTAAATAAAGCAGGCTACTGGAATAATTTCATGGTAACAAGCATACTAATACATGCACTCCAGAGAAGTGGCCTGTACTTTCATTTAATCCCTTAGGATGCACCAAGAGGTGGTAATGCAAGGATGAGAAAGACTTGTCTTCCAGGGACCTGCATTAGTCAGAAAACAGCTCTGACATATGGCAGCAGAGATCATGCATTGGAGCCAAGGGAATTTTTAACATTTCTTCTTTGATGATTCAGAGAGCCTTGGCTGGCATATAATTGGATCCCATCAGCACATAATCTATCAGTGCGAATAATTGCATGCCTGTGCTCAAATCATCAGCTTTCCAACTTCTTTGCCGGATAATCTCCTCAGTGTGGCTGAACTAAGTAGCAACTTTTCAAACACCAAAGGTTAATTAAGCTTTCCGGAAGTCCACGTGTTTTTGTTTTGATAGCAACCTTCGGAAACATGACCATTAAATCTTATGCATTTTCATATCAACATGGTTTAGAGTAGGATCAGCATTTGATTTCAATATTTATTGTAGCAGAATATGGATTTCATGACATTGAAAGACTTGAGAAGATAAAAAAATAATTCAGAGGAAAATATTTTTCTTAAAAGTATTTTGCCTAGTTCAGGTCTGAATACCGAAGTTTCCTCTCTGCTTTATTTTGTACTTAAGGCCTGCTCAAGTTAAAAACTTGCAAATGTCTCAATTCTATGTGAATCTGGATGGAAAATGTTGGAGTAGGGATTGCTCAAACAGTGTTCTCAGTCCTCTTCAGAGCAAAGGTCAGAGCCCTCCTTCTGGATGGAAGCTCCTCTCACTGTCACCAAGAAGGATGGGTGGAACCAAGTGACAACTGTTCTCCATCAGGCATTCAATCATTATCAGTTCTGACTGAAAAGTCACTTTGCAAAGCCAATGTAAATTCTTTTTGTTCTGTGCATTTTGTTTAACTCTACATTCCATAGCTGAAGCTTTCTCCAAGTTTGGTATACATATTTCCTAGTCTTCATGTAATTTTCTTATTTCATATACTTCTTGGTTAGTAGGAAAGCAAACAGATTGCTTCACATAAAATCCAGTTCAAAGTAAAGTGTTTAAAAGAGACATACTTTTAATTACAATTATTATTTTGCAATATACTGAAATTAGCCATATTTAGGAGTTGGACCAAATGATCTATCAAGGTCCCTTTCAAGCCAGGCTTTTCTATGAGTCTGTGAGTTAAAAATCTCTGTAGAAATGCAGATAATCCATGACTTAAATTTATTAAGTAATCAAAATATTTGATTTATTTTTTCTTGGTTTCTTCTTGGTTATTTTTTCCAAAAAGTGTTTGCATCTGCTACAATTTATTCACCATATTTGCAACAAGTAATAAATGCAAAATGTCACAGAATCATCAGAGTTGGAAAAGACTCATGAGGATAATCTAGTCCAAATCCTGGCCTTGCACAGGATATCCCTGATAACCACACCATATGCCTGAGAGCATCATCCAAATGCCTGTTCAACTCTGTCAGGCTTAGTGCTGTAACAACTTCCCTGGGGAAAATGTTCCACTGCCTCAACACCCTTTGGGTGAAGAACTATTTTCTAATATCCAGTCTAAATCTCCTCTGATGCAACTTCAGACCATTCCCTCACACCCTGTCACTGGTTGCCAAAGAGAAGAGATCATGAGGAAATTGTATACAGCAATGTGGTCTCTGCTCAGTGTCCTCTTCTCCAGGCTGAACAGACCAAGAGACCTCAGTCACTCCTCATATGGCTTCCCCTCAAGGTCCTTCACCATCTTCACTGCCCTCCTTGAACGCTCTCTAATAACTTCATGTCTTTCTTATATTGTGATGCCTAAAACACAATACTTGAGGTGAGGCCACACCAGCGCTGAGCAGAGGAGTGCAGTCACCTCTCTCAGCTGGTTGACAATGCCTTCTTTGATGCACTCCAGGACCCAATTGGCCCTCCTGGCTGCTAAGACACACCATTGGCTCATATTCAACTTGCCATTAACAAGGACCCCCAGCAATACTTCCCAGCATCTCCTTCCCCAGTCTGTACATACAGCCAGGGTTGCTCTGTCCTAGGTGCAGAATCTGGCACTTGCCCTTGTTAAACATCATATGGTTAGTGGTTGCCTAGCTCTGTAATTTTTCTAGGTCTCTCTGCAAGTCCTCTCTGCCTTCGAGGGAGTCAACAATCCCTCCCAATTTTGTATCATCTGCAAATATATTTAATAGTCCTTCAAGTCCTGCATCCAACTCATTTATGAAGATATTGAAGAGCATTAGGCCTAAGATGGAGCCCTGTGAAACCCACTAGTGACTAGTCACCCGTCTGATATAATCCCATTCACAATAACCCATATGCTTGTGTATAAGTAGAAGACTTACTTAATTACAAAAATTCAGATGAAAGAAACAAGTTGGAAGGGATTTTCCAACTATCAAAACTGACTAGTAACAAGTCTATCATTAAGCATAACTCTTCAGGAGCACAAGCTTAGTTTCTTATTGTGTGATTTTAATACATCCAAATTAAGCCAATATGATTATGAAAAATCTCACCAGAAAAAAAAATATGCCCTGTTAAATACACTGGTAGTAAAAAAATAATGTTCCTGAACAAAAACTTATTACAGGCTCCTTTAACGAACTACTGAAATAACAATAATTATTAGAAAATATTTTCATAATATTTAATATGATTGATTTTAGCTCTTGTTTATTTAATCAGGATTATGCTTATAGAAGTGCTATTTCCTACAAGCAAAAGCAATAGAATTCAAAGCTTAAGTGGATTTATATTCAAATCTACATTTCAATTAACTGTTTATTCCTAACAGAGGCCCTGAATTTGCAAGCAATTATAAGTGTACTTCTGTTCATGTATGCGAAAGAAGTTTTGTAGATATGTAAATCCTTGCAGAACTGGATCATTGCTGTACTTTTTCTTCGCAAAGGTTTTTTTTCCCTTAAATTATACAGTTATAGGCTGTCCAAGCCACCTGTATATTAAGGTTGAGCTCAGAAAAAAAAAGTCTAGAAAAAGAAGTTTTAAAATTTATATATTTTTAGAAAGGAATTAAAATCCTGAAAATGAAAAATGGAATATTTTTATTCAAAACCTTGCAAAGAATTTACATTTCTGTTAAATCTATAAAACCAGAGATGTATTTCAGTCTCTCCATTCCTTCACTGTTTGAATTAGCTTCTTCTCAGTTTTAGTTCATCCAGCAAATTCAAAGTGTTCTCTTTATGAGGGAGAAACTTCTGTTAGCTTTGCAAGTAATATCTAGGTTTGAGTACAGGAGAGCAATTTCTGTTGAGATTGTATGTACAATGACTGAGTTACAGTACTATAGTGACTGCCAGCACAGATTTACCTCTGCTCTGGGACACAGGCTAAAACTATTTAACACCTGAGGACCTCATATTCTTTTCAGCCCCCATTCTGTAAAGGCAAGGAGGAGAGGAGAGTATCACAGCTGATACTTAACCCAAAGAAATATTGCAAGGGTTGTTTATCATAGGCTCTAAAAATATATTTTAATTGTAAGCAGATGTTAAAATCTTCAAAGGATTCTACCATGACTATAGTGTTTATATTTTTTGCAGCATGTAGTTTTCTTTTGTACCTCTTATGTGTTTGTTGTAACAAGAAAAATCAACCACAGCACCATTGCTTTATTCTACTTGTTACTCCTACAGGTGTGAAAAGCAAGATATTAAGAGCAAATTCTCTTGAATTTCTGGTGCTTTATCCTCTTACTCTTCATAAGTCATGAACTAAACCCACCTTCTACTAGATCACTCAAGCATTGCTGTTCTGAATCTTATGTTGCAATAGAGATAAATAGAAAACCAAATCAGCAGAATCTGTAGGTTTAACCCTTCATTTCAATTTTAATTTTTTTGGCATTATGTTCTGTGTTTCAGCACCTGGCCTTGAAATGTTTACAAACACTATTTATGGTAACAATCATGGAATCATAAAATCAGCTGGGTTGGAAGAGACCTCAAAGATCATCAAGTCCAACCCTACTGTCATTACTAGACCATGGCACTAAGTGCCTCATCCAGTCTCATCTTGAAAACCTCCAGGGATAGTGAATCCACCACCTCCCTGGGTAGCCCATCCCAATGCCTGATTAATCTCTCCGTAAAAAGTCTCTTCCTAGTATCCAACCTAAACCTCCCCTGGCAGAGCTTGAGTCTGCGCCCTCTTGTCCTCCTGCTGGTTGCCTGGGAGGAGAGACCAACCCCTAGCTGACTACGACCTCCTTTCAGGTAGTTGTAGAGGGTGATAAGGTCACCCCTGAACCTCCTTTTGTCCAGGCTAAACAACCCCAGCGCCCTCAGCCTCTCCTCATAGCACTTGTGTTCCAGTCCCTTGTCTAGGGAGTCTTTTTGTGGATTGGTGTGACATTCACCAACTTCCAATCCTCTGGGACCTCCCCAGTGAGCCAGAACTGTCAGTAAATGATGGAGAGAGGTTTGGAGAACTCTTCCACCGGCTCCCTCATCACCCTGGGTTGGATCCCATCTGGTCCCATAGATTTGTGAGGATTGAAGCAGCTAAGCAGATATCTAACCATTTCCTCTCGGATTTCAGGGAGGCTATTTGGCTTCCTATCTCTGTCTGTCAGCTCTAGAGTCCAGTTGTCCTGAGAACAACCTGTCCTAGTACTAAAAACTGAGTATAGTCACCTTTGTTGGTATCTGTAATCTGTAATCTGTAGCCATTCTGCTCCATCATGCTTTTCACCCATCATCAGAGACAAGAAAAAATTATGCTCCCAGCCAAGAAAATTGTTGTGAGGGGAGAGGTATGTTAATCTATAATATTAAAATACTTCTACAGACCTTGAAAAGTATTTTTCATAAAAATGCTGTCAAATCTAAATTAGAACTAGAAAAATAGGGACCCAGTGTTCCCTTAAATCTTTTCAGTTCAGAAAGAAAATACCTCAGCTGATTCACTTGGACTCTGAACATCAGTTTTATCAACTGTCTTTAGACAAAATAAAGCTGAAAATTTAAGAATAAATTGCTTTAGGTCCATTTTTTGCCCAAGAGTTATATGCTGCTTTAATGACTCTTCCTTCAGCAAGAACTGAAAAAAAGTTAGGTCATTGCAGCAGTAGGATGACCACTTGCATGAAAGCAAAGACCTTCTTTTCACATAATAAAACCTCGGACTATTTGCTACTCTGCAAGAACATTACAAGTTAATTAATCCTTCCATTTTCCTGCTAATCACTCATTAAACTTGTCCTGATAATAATAATTTATGAGGTTTGTTATATAACTCACCTTGAATGATTCCAAGAAGTGAATCTCACATGAGATTTCATGCTGCAGTGACCACTGATAGAAATTTGTAACATCTGGACTGTCTTGGATCCTCACTACTTAATTCTTTGAGCAGGATGCTAACATAAGACCCATATGCCTGTGAGCACGCTTCACATCTGTAATTGATGTCCTGCTGTCTACTGGAACACTCCTCTGTACCTGTAAGATATTAAGATGAATGCTGCAATCATCTCTAGGGGAAAAATAAAAATCAAAAGTCTGTAATTTCTTCAGCACCAAGAAAGCAGTAGTTAATACACTAGCACAGACTGTCAAACTGCAGGTTTAGATCAAACATGATTTTCCTATTTCGGTAAGAAAGAGAGCCATTAAAAACATATCAGAAATTACGATTAAAGCCTTAAGGACAACATAAAATTTAGGTAAGGGATCATTAAGGAACGTTCCCAAATCTCTAATTTTTCTGCGTATGGAAAATTGTATGTTTTCCATGCAAGTCTCTGCCAGTCCCAATAGCACTGTACTTTCCAATAACAAAGTAAACTGTAACCAAAATTTGCTTCAAAGGGTCCAAACTCTTGGCCTTCCACCACAGTCAAAAACTGATTCGATGGTGACAGGACAGATTTGCACATGCAGTTTTCTCAGGTGATGGATACAGAAAACTGTGGCATACAAAGAACCCATCTTTGCAGGTATGGTTCAGAGCTCAGGTTTGTCTTCATTGTCTTTATTTCCTAAGAAACAGTTGTCAGAATTATTTAATTAAAATGTAGTGTTGATTTTCATACAAATATGCTATCATATGAGTCATGTGAAATAAAGGTGGTTTTAAATAAAGGTGTTTTTCAAATTTATGGAAACCACTTAATGTGTATTATATATCTCATTCTTTCCCTGCAGGTACAGCAAGAAACATTTACAGGTCTCCTGCTGTCATGACTAAGTAGTCAAATAAAGAGTGTAAAAGTAAACAGAACATACAGTAAAGCTTATGAAGAGCATATGTGAACAGCATTGAACTTCAGTTAAAACAAGGACTGAAGGGGAAGATTTTTGCTTTATTTTGCAAGTTATCTTGCAAAATTAATCTTAGAAAGATATTAAACTTGAATACTGAACCCATATCTATGAGAACCAAAGAACATGAAGAGGAATCTGTACTGTAACAGCCTCACGATTTCTTGGGCAGCATATACAAACACTTTCATCCACAACAGTACATGTCAAATAACAAAACAAATCATTGCCTGCTGCTTGTGCAGCTTCCTGTTTTCTCAGGCACTGCTAATGAAAGCATAATGGAAGCTATTAAACCTTTTTTTCAGCTATAAAGTGCATTAAGCCCCAAACATTACAGATAGGCTACTCTAACACACTCATCTAAAAATTAATGCTAAATATGTTTTAATCAAATGATGTCAAGGTCTATTCAGTTAATTTTATATATCCAACCTTGGAGCCTGTTTTAGTAGACAGCAGTCTCAGGCTTTTAAAGAGCCCTCTTAAAGTTTTGGCAGCCTGTGGCTTCATCCAAATCCAGACTCCCAAGTGATGCACCAAAGTTGGAAATTCAGCTATTTTAATTTCTCTCTAGGACCCATGGTGGAAGTTGGTCTCCTCCAGATGTCTATTCAGATCTTCTATGCCCTGGATATTTTGCCTCACTCCCTATCAACAAGAAAATGCTAACGATTTAAAAGGCCTTTATGATGGCAGTAGCACAGGAAGCCCATCTGTGTCCCAAAGAGTTGACTTTCTGGAATATTTTTATCACTGAGCACCTTTGAAATTAGTTATCTCCTAATATGAAGACAAGATACCTGGATGGTTCTCACTTATAAGGATACATCCGAACACAGTACACTATTAGAAGAATAAGAATAAGAATAAGAATAAGAATAAGAATAAGAATAAGAATAAAAGAATGGTAAGTCCAGATAACTTTGCCCATAGGTAGGACAGTTGGAGCAGCATTATTTTCCCCAGGAGCACTAGAAAGAAGTCAGACAGTACAGCTGGGTCTTTGAAACCACAGAGGTTATGGACATAACACAAAAGTAAAGCTTGAGGCAAAAAGCCTGAAGCAAATCACACTGTGACAGCTGCATCCAAACTGCACCTTGTGCTTCTAAGAGCACGAGAGAGCATGCTGTGCATCAAGAGGAAGGGTACTTTCAAGCATGACAAATGTAGCTGCCATTTGTTCAGGAGTCAGTTGGCTACTATGGCAGCAAGATTAAATTACAGCTGGAGGTGTCCCCATCTCTTTAAAACACAAACAGCTAAACTTGCTGGGGATTTACTTTTGATGTTTGTAGATCTATTTAAAAGCTTGACAGGTAGGTCAAGAAGCCCAAAGGCAGGTAGTTTGAGCACAAAAGAATGTGGGAGACATGCTTCACTGGCAGAGGAATCCCGTTTTAATTCTGCAGGTAGAGGCTGGGGCAAACAGCACAGACTCCAAGAATCAGAGGTCACATATAAGAGAAAAAACTGAAACCACTCAAAGAGAATAATAGGGGGGAAAAAAAAAAGAAAGGCATAAAGGTTTTTTAAGCCCTTAAAAGCATGGGAGAAGGGCACTAAGTGAGAACCACTACTGTAAAGTGCTCTTGAGGCTGAAGCTCTAGGAAATGAGACACTTAGCCTCTCAGGGTTTCTGAGGAGGCAGAATTGGACCTGAAGGCAAAGGCTTTCAGACAACAGGTACTATTTCTTTAGCACGTAATGCTCAAATCCTCCATGCCCAAGTGGTCAGGCTGCCTGGAGCACCTCAGGAAAGGGAAAACTGATGCAGACACCTGATTAGCTTAGAAACGAGCATGTCCTCCAGGCTGCATTTGAAAACCAGGAAAATCTAAATATATTAGATCTAATTATTAGGACACAGAAAGTGAGCAGAGAAACAAACAAAATGCAACACATAATGGGTGATACAAAAGTAAAGATAAATTACTTTTCTTGCTTAAATGCAAAATCCAAGCATAAGAACACAGTTATATGATCACAAATGCTCGCCGGGGTTTGAAAGTGTTTGCAGCCTGCCAGACTCATAACTCTAGAACTTTTCTAAAAACAGAGACACAGAGAAGCATTAGGCATATTTGTGTTCACATATGTTTGAAAGGCTTCAATTACTTTACAAAGTTCACCCCTGAAAGTGCCTGAAGGAATTTGATCAAACTTAAAAAACAGCTTTCAGTCAAGACAGAACTTCCAATCTGGTTGATTCTATGATTCTATGAAGGAAAAAAAGAAGTTCACATAGCTATCATTTGAGTTAATAGTAGTAACTGGACAAAACTCTTTGAAAAGAGACAACTTAGGTAATCATAACTATCCACACCCCACAGAAACAGTTGCCCTACAATGATTGAGATAAGATAAACAACATATAAAAACTTTTGAGGTCACCAGCTTTGGGGATAAATAGGCTGAAAGTTGCCTCTTAAAGCTTTTTGTCTAGCAATGCTTCTGCATCAGTAAAAGGGAAAGTATCTGTAAGATATCACTCAAAGGGCTTGTTATAGAAGGCTTGCCTCTGATCTACACCAAATACTGGAATCAAGTGAAATCAGCAAGACAATAACAAAAAATAAATATTCATACTATAAAATAATGAGCTCATCATTCATTCTTCTATAGTTACTGTTAAGGATTTAGATTATGATTCATTAATCTGCCTTAATCTAACAGTTACAATGATTCACAGACCTTCCAGTAGGCAAATCGTGTTTCATACAAATCCATGTCAATTATATAAAATTACATATTTTACTAATTTAATTCAATAAAAGCCCCAAGCTAAGAAGAATTATGTAACTGCCTTCAGCAAGTGAATAAAAAAATTATATATGATCTAGGAATGAATAAGCTATATTCAAACATGAAACACCTTTCAGATATAATATTCAATCACTCTCTTCCTCTGTAAACAAACCTTTCCAGACTTAAATCCGTAAAAGTTGTGGAGTCTCAGATTAGAGGGGCAACAATCCTCTAAGTGCATTTTGAACAAGAGCAGGATGGGTTACATCTGCCTTTCTTTCTTTTTCTCTTTTTTTTCTCTAACAATATTTACAGTGCTTTTGTACTCATAATTTAGCTTAAAATATATTAACCTCATTAGCCACAGTTAGAATGCTTATCTACATTCTTGTGAAGCATGTACATTTAAGGGTTTTCCCTCTACCTCTCACATTAAACACACACACAAATAAAACCACCAAAAAAAAAAAAAAAGCAAACAATCAAACAAACAAATTAAGATATTCTTGCATGGTAGAAAAGAGGCAAAAGCAAAAAGACACCATTTGGTGGTTACAGACAAAGTTTCAACACAGCATGAAAGGACCATAGCAAGGTCAGGAGACATTTCCTGCAGAGTATGCACATGTCAGTACTCATCTTCCAGTAGCAGAAGCACTTTGCAAGTCCTGGAATAGTAGCAATGTTCTGGATTTAGTTCTTGCACCCCAGACTCTTAAACCTGAATGTGTTGTTTTCATTACTGGAGGCTGGGTTCTCCATGACAAAAAAAAAAAATGTTGACAAGACACTGGACAAAATCTTGACACACTGCAGATCAAAAATAACATTCTCATCTTTACATAGCTCATTGTAAAAGCAGGAATAATTGGTTGTGTCTTCCTGGGTGCCCCGTGAGCCAAAAGATAACAGGTAGGTATTAAAAAGAAACTAAATAAATCAGGATTTAACAAAACAGCATTTGGGGATAAGGTAGCTGACAGGCACCTACAGATCTAGAGCTCCTGCTGGGGTAACCACCCCCCAGCCCCACTGAAACATAGAAGTGATTCATTGCATCTCCCCACAGTTGTCATTTCAGCCTCTCTGCCTCTCCTGCTCTGGAACTAGGTTTTCAGCAAGTCACCATGGATGATAAATTCACAGTGAAGTCCTGGACTCTCATTTTGTCACAGTTAGGTTCATCTACAAGCCATATATGACAAAAAGAACAAAACCAGTCACAGTAGTTAGTGTGATAAATCACTGTTCAAATCAGTAGGCCACTGGTAGTGGTCCTTCCAGTACTGCACTGGTAATGGGTCAGAATTTTGTCACTGGAACACAGCTAATGAACTTGATTAATGGCAGAAGGGAGTGACATACAAGAAATTCATTTTTCCTTAACTTTACAGTATTAAGCAGTTTTACTCGCATCCTCAAAATGATAGATACACCTAATCAGTAGTAGTAGAAGTCCCATTAAGTTCTCATTAAACTTCTATATCCTGTGTATAACCTTGAACAATACATTAGACACTAATGTGTGTATTCTCCTTTCACTGTGCACACCACTCTTAGTAAAGCACTTCCACAGCGATGAGTGTGGTGTAAATACACAGATGGAGATTCTTGGAGTGGATTTTCTCTTAAAATCTTGGAATAATTTCTTTGACTAGTGAAAGGGAGGCAGTCTTAACACTAGCTGTACAGACAGTCTGCATGTATTTATTTGCATTGCACTTGAGTTCTGAAGGCAGCCCAGGACCTTATTTACATACTGGACAAATAGACACAGAGGACACCAGAGCTAGGCATGAGCTAAAAATAGCAATGTTATGATACTCAGACTCCAGCTCTATTGTTGTGTTATTAATAGGCTAGGTGCAAAGCTGAAAGATGGCATGCAGGTGTCTTTTATGCTATGCTTAAAATTACTTAGTACCACTGTTAAGGCTATAATTAGCTATAGGGTGCAACTTTTAACAGCAACACACCAACAGGCAAATAAAAATAAGTATTTCACAAGCTGTTTCTCATAAAAAAGATTATAGTGTTAATGTTATAAAGCATCAGGAATGACTGAGCAGTCTCAGTGCTTTCCAAAATAATGAGGTCAAGCTGATAGCACAGAAATTTCAGTGGTGATCCGATGAGTTATGTGCTCAGGGGTTCATGGAAAGCCTTATTGGTTGCATTAAGCCAATGAGTTGGGTTCCATTGAGCAACTGAGTGCTTGGGAAAACAGTAACAGCTTTCCTATTTTATTCAATGCAGAATTTCATTCCAATGTAGATAGAAAGAGACTGAATTTCTTTTATTTTCTTGTTTGAAAATTTATAGCTCAGTTTAAAAAAAACAAGGGATGAGTAACTTGTGTTAGAACCTACTATTTAAATCAGTTCAACAAAGTGTTGAGTATATCCTTAGATCAAAATGCATCCTGTTTAGAGGAACAGTTTGAAATGTAATCAAAGACTAGCAGTCTGCACAGTCAATCCAGACGGGCAAGTGGTGATTCATATCATGCACTGAGTAACCTTTCTCTTCCTAGGGGATCAAAGGGAGCTTAGACCAATAAGTAGGCTAAGAAAATTGAAAAACTGCTTCAAGATAGATCTGGAAAGGTCTGGAAAGATGTTGTCGGAGCATCACAAAAACTCAGGCATTAAAATAAAAAGGTGCTAATTTAGATTAGAAAGTTGCTGATTTTCAGCTACATTTACAATGTTCTCAAATGGGGTATGAGAACTACTTGCATTTTTCTTCTAGCAGTAAAAGACAGAGCTTTAGAAAGTGAGGGTGACTTCTGCAATTAATTGTCACTTGAAATATTTTGAGCACTTTCAATAAGACATTTATCATTGCAGGACGGGAGCTATATATAGTATATAGAACAGCACAATAAATAGGATAGGGAGTAGGATTGGGATTAGGATTGGGATTAGGAATAGGATTACGGATTGGATTGGGATTGGGATTAGGATTAGGATTGGGATTGGTATTAGGATTGGGATTACGGATTGGATTAGGGTATGGGATTAGGATTGGGATTAGGATTACGGATTGGGATTGTGATTATGGATTGGGATTGGGATTAGGATTGGGATTGGGATTGGGATTAGGATTGGGATTACGGATTGGGATTGGGATTAGGATTGGTAGTATGGATTGGGATTAGGACTACGTATTGGGATTGGGATTACGTATTGGGATTGGGATTAGTATTGGGATCGGGATTACAGATTGGGATTGGGATTAGGATTAGGATTGGGATTAGGATTGGGATTGGGATTATGATTGAGATTGGGATTAGGATTGGGATTGGGATTAGGATTGGGATTACGGATTGGAACTGGGATTAAGGATTGGGATTAGGATTGGGATTAGGAGTATGGATTGGGATTGGGATTAGGATTAGGATCCCTCTTCCTGGAATGGACAGTATGATATGATACATGTTATAACTGCAAAAAGAAATGGTTAGATATGTGAACCATCTTCTAAAAATATTATCTTTGGAGAAGCCAAAAGCACCACTGCAGTGTTAAACATGTGAACAGAAGAACAGCATCATATGGGAATATGTCATTATCTGAATTTCTTTTTCTGAAATACCTTTTTCCAGTTTTTTGTGAAACCTTAGCTTCTAAAAGATTCCTTAGTTTCTTCTATAAATGATTCCTTCAAGACATGTCCTAAAACCT
Organism: Acanthisitta chloris; assembly: GCF_000695815.1. Classification (NCBI taxonomy): domain Eukaryota; kingdom Metazoa; phylum Chordata; class Aves; order Passeriformes; family Acanthisittidae; genus Acanthisitta; species Acanthisitta chloris. The sequence goes on along the minus strand of NW_008667607.1, from coordinate 692 downwards.
CCTCTCTTCTGTGACTTTTCAGCCACATTTATGTCTCTTAAAGATGATCCCTGTACATCAGACATAAAAACAGCCTATTACTTTTTCAAACCTAAGGAGATAATATATTGTCTACACAACACATTTTAATGTAACTTATCTGATTTTCACAGTGGACCATATGTACATTTTGACAACAAAGATTTATGATAATGATTTTCAATTTAATATAGCTATTCCATAAGATGACCTTCATTGAGCTAATAGAGAGCTAGGGGTAATTTTGGCTCACATAATTCAATTTGCAATGCAGATTAAGAACGGAGAGTTTGCGTGTTTCATATTTTTCTAACACTTCTGTTTTTCTGCCTTTACTGTAACATGTTTCTACTTCCACCACAGATTCAATATGACACTTTATATTATGCACAATTCTGAAGTGTCATAATTAAGCAGCAGATCTAAAAGCTACTAATATTTTCAGGCTGAGTTTTAAATGTTTTCCATATTTGATGTAGTCCTACAGCATTCCTTGGGTAGCTTCTCATTTTTCTTCAACATAGCTAGAGAAATATTTGTTTTCACTCTTCCACAGTTTATTGGAGAAATGGTTTTACTGTGAAAAACATTGCCCTGCTCAGCTTCGAATATGCTTCATTCTGTGCAGGTAGCTTCTGTGGACTTCTTTAACAGTCTGAATGCATCATATATAC
>NW_008667606.1:42720-49524 GCF_000695815.1 Acanthisitta chloris | reverse complement strand
AACCCACTTGATTCTATGATTCTGTGTTTTTTATTTCACCAGGAAGCTAACAAGCCAGGCACTCTTTCAGAGGCAGAATCTGAGGCACCCTTGTGATGGAAACACCAGCCACCTATGTTGGCTGTGGGCACCCTGTGGAGAACACTGATCTCCGTTTCTCTCCCCATGTCCTTGGCCAGTATGTAACAATGTGGTGACATTGGTTTCAATGGAGCTGGGTTAACAGTAGTGGTTAACAAAGTGCCTGTTCCACAGTAGGAATCCAGATGTATGCAGACAGTCATGCCAGCAATACATGATAGTTACTCATACTAGAAAATTCCATGCAATGGAGGCTGTATTTCTATGCCTTCTCTATTGAATAGGCATGAAACTCTGGATGTTAATGACTGAAGGTCTAAGTACTTTGGTTCTTTCACAAATGTCCTGTAAGGAACATTTTATAGACTCTTCTTCAGTATTTGATAAATTTTTGGTGTCAGATATTAACTACTAGACCATCGTTTTCCTTCATGACTCGTTAGGGAAAAAAAAGGAAATTCTACAAGATGAAGTTGTTCACATGAAGTAACCACTGAAATCTAAACTTGTCAGTCTTTGTTAACTGTATTCCAAACTTTCTCTATTTTTGATGAAAAGTTAGCATTTTTCGAAACAAGTGAAATATATTGTCTGTGATTGCTTTTTTCATGACTGAACGAAAGAAAATTATGAACAGTTATACTATAAACATGTTTCAGTTTTGGAATGTAAATATTCAGACAAAAAAAAAGTTTCAGCTTTTCATTATCATGAGTACCAGAGAACTAAATAAGATTTGATTTAACCTTATATTACCCAATTTGATAGTGGGGTGTAAAAATGTGAAGCATATATTTTGCATACGTTGTATAAGCAGAGGCATTTCATGTATCCTAGTGAAGTTCTGTATGTCTTAAAATGAATTAGTCCTGGGGAGAGGTAGGTTGGTGAGAGGCAGAATGGAAAGACCAAAAAATGAAGTGCAATGACTGCAAGTGGAGAAATGGATGGGGTGGTAAAAGTATGTAAGAATAGAAGTCTGAACCAGAGAGAAAGGATTTAAAGCTCCCTTATGCCCCCAAGATAACTCGCTTAATGAAGAAAAAGTCCTCCATGAGTGGCAGAAATAATGAATTTTGGTTTTCAGCATCTCTTTCTTATGTGCTTTTTCCCATCTCTAATAAAGGGTGAGGTTATTAGCCACTCTTGGGGAAAGAAGAGGGAAACATCGTACACTCAATTATACGAATGGCTTCTTGCTGGAAAGAAAAAGGGCTGAAGCTATTGTAAAGCCTGTGGAAGCTGAAGAGTGTAGAGCCAGAGCTAAGAACACTCAGGAACCAAATAAAGAATCCCACATAAAATTCTGGCCTGTTGATGTGAATGGCAGAGATTTCGTTGACTTTAAAATGCTGAGCTTCCACCCCTATTTTTAATTGTCTGCTTAAGGTAAACAGCTCTTTTTCTTCTCTGTCAGGGTAAGATATTAAATTTTTAGCAGCCTTTTGGTTCTTGATTAGCCAAGACTTCCCAGCTATCTGGGGATGATAAAATAACCCAAAATTAAAAAGTGCCTCAGCTATGAGGCTGGGTGAAGACACTAGCTGTATCTCAGGGTGAAATATCAGAAGGCTGCAATGCTGGAGGAGAGGCTTAGCACATCGACTTTTCTGTTAAAAAAAATAGTACTTCTGATGATGCAGTGATAAAGCTAACATGGTTATGAAGGCAAGTGACTACAGACTTTCCAAGCTTAAGGATTAAGGTTTTAGGTTAAGCAGTCCTTCTGGACAGAAAGGGGGAAGGATTAAAAATCAGAAGGAAGATCAACTGTCTCTGTTCACAATATGGGTGATAGGTAAATTGGAAAAAGCACTGTTAAAATATTTTGCCGTTGGAGCATCAGGGTGAATGGACATGCAGGGCCATACAGCAAAGAGTGAGTCCTCATATGTTAAATCCCAGCTGTGTGATAAGGAGTTTTCACATGACATGGGGCTAATCTGTTTACAGCAGTGATGCAGATGATCCCATGGCTTGTTTGTTTTTGCTTTTGTTTTGTTTTGTTTTGTTTTTTCTTTGGGGTAGTAGACTAGTATAATCCATAGATCTGAATCTGCAAAACAAAAATTAAAAACCTCCTTCTGCTTCTCAATCCTACAGGCATATTCAGAGTCCTCTTTGAGCTCTCAGCAAGAAAGAAATGTTCCTTCATAAGAGAAGGTGAAGGAAACCTGCCTCATTATTTATGTCTCCAAATTTTTCAGTGCTCAGAAGTGCACAAGACAGGAATCTTTGCGGTGTGGGTGATTAACCATTCTTTGTTCTGCTACAGACACAGACTCAACCTCCATCTCTTTTTCTCTTAAACTTAGCTTGCAGAAACTTGAAATTTTTACAGAAACTGATTTGATTTTTGCCCCTAGAACTTTAAAAACTCCCAAAGTGTTTTTATACTTCGTGTCCCTTCTTGGTGCACAAAAGGTGTTACAGAATGGGGCTGGAGAGAGGCAGGAGTGTGTGGGAAATCTCTCTTAGCATCTCTCTTTACAGGGCTAGAAAAATCAATATCATTTGTATAGCATTCCAGAAAAAAAAGCCAAACCCAGAACCATTTAATTTTCTGTTACAGGACACAGTGAATAAACTATGACTTTTGGGGAAAAATAGAATGCTACAAAGGCTGAGTTATAATCAGCTCAGCAGAGGTCATAGCAGGTTGATCCAACAGCCATCCTCATTGAGGTCCCAGTTCCACACAGCATTTAAATGCATGCTTAATTTTAATCACATACATAAGTCCTGCATGACCTTAATGTTAAGCACATGCTCGAGTGCATTGCTGAAGTGTGGATGGAGACATGGTTTCATGAGTGCTGGAAGCAAGAAGAAGAATGAGCACCTTAGTGTAGGTCTCCTTTATGGGACTCACTGCAGGATCAAAGGCTGCAGGATTAGTTCTGAAGCAGGAAATGTCCACATAATGCTGTGAAGCAGACAACAAGGGTAAATGATTTGTAAGGGAAGGTGTTGTAGGAACTGCAAAACATGCCCCACATGTTGGCTATGCACTCTTCTTCTTTCTGGGTTGTATTCAGTCCTATGACCCTTGTTCTGCAAGGACTTTAGCAAATGCTTATGGTCAGTATCTGATGACTTCAATGGGAGAACTAACCACAGGTGAAATTTTAACTCATGCTCTGCTTGAGTTATTTTGCAGAATATAAGTCTACATGCACTGCTCATTGACACAGAGTTGAATTTTGCTATCTGCTTCCTCTTCTTCAGACTTTGTTGTCTTTCTTTTGATTGTAAGTATGTCATCCTTCCAACAAAAATGAAAAAACCTACCCTCCTAATTCAGGATAAAAGGTGGGGCGAATTTTTTTCTGCTGAGAACATCAGACTGATATCCTAACAGTAGTAGTCAGGTTCCTTGATCATATTCACATGCCAGTAGTGCTATACTACTGAAAATATCTTGATATTTACACCTGGATTTTGAAGCTCTGCTGCATCAAGCAAAGTTGTGTTCCAGCTGTGGTCACTTCCCCATATTTACTTTCAGATTTCTGACAAATAAACTAAATTCTGGGCAGACAAGGAAAGCATGTTCAAAGGGGTCTTAAAATCATTATTTTATTCACTAGGCCAAATTCTCTTACACTTATATCACTAGCCCATCAGGGAGACTTTGATAGAGTTTATTCATACTGATTTGATTGGATAAACATCACAAGAAATGAAGATGTGGTATAAGAGAGCCACCATAAGCAAAGAAGTAGGGTCAGTAGTGCAGTGCCCAGACTGGCAGCTTGGACAGTTTGGCCTCCCTGAAGCTGAGGAGTCTCCTGAACAAACAGCTCTGCTCTTTCACCCATATGTGAGGGGAAAAAAACCCTCTCCTTGACTTATTTTTTACAATCATAGAATTTTAGAGGTTGTAATGGACATTACAGATCATCTAGTCCCAGCCCCTGCCCTGGGCAGGGACACCTCCTCACTAGATCAGGTTGCTCAACGTCTCACCCAGCCTGGCCTTGAACACTGCCAGGGTTGGGGCAACCACCACATCCCTGGGCAACCTGTGTCAGTGTCTCACCACCCTCACAGTAAAAAACCTTTTCCTAATATCTAGCCAAAATTTCCCCTTCTTCAACTTGAACCCATTACCCTTGTCCTATCACTGCAGTTCCTAAGAAGAAGTCCCTATCTGGCTCCCTTGTAGCTCCGACAGATACTGAAAGGCTACTCTGAGGTTTCCATGCAACCTTCTCTTTGTAAAAGCCAGCATGGTAAGGGCTATGGTCAGCCCCATAAAACTAATTTTTTGGGATGAGGGTGAAAGAGAAGCTAATGTGGTTCACAGTTCAATATCGATTTGCTGTGATTCTGGCCAGTGTGGCTGGCAGCACATGGACTTCTTCAGCAGTCCTGCTGTTTGGCCTCAGCCAGAAAGTGTGTTCATGACTTGAACAGATGTTTCTGCTTTTAGGAATCAGCCGTTTCCTCTTTTTCAGAAGCACATGCCAGCACAGTCAATATCTGGAAACCTGCTGCTTCACAGTAGGTCCAGAGCCTAAACTGGTACTTTACCAGAAAATGGTAATAAAGCAGTTTGAATTGCTTTTCATCCTTCATGCTCTTAATGGCTTTCAGGTTCATATGAGACCAATCAATTAATCCTGGTTCAGACCTAGAGGAATGGGATGTTTCTTACCCTCTGAACAGGAAAGAAACCCATAACAAAGATTACCAATCCACTTATTAAGACTTATGTCAGCAGTATAGTCTAACAGAGCCTCCAGCTGGGGTTGGGACTACAGATTTGCAATCTTGTATAAGCCTAATGTTCACTAGTCATATGCTAATTAATTGCCAAATCACAAAAGGCAAATCATAATTATTGTTTCAGGTTAGCAATTTTCCCTGACCTGATTGCATGCTTGCTGTTTGGAGGAATTAAGAAATGAGCTCATTTAGAAACAGTTACCTGCATAACCTATGTTTCTGGTTCTGCTTCTGCTTGTTTTCAGGTGCTGAAAAGCTCTCTTTGGTTTGAACTATTCTTGGATAGTTACCCTTGATCATTCTGGGAAGTCAGTCAAGATGTGGACTAGTAAGAATGAGAGTCAGAGCACATACAGGTGAAGCAATTATGCTTCCAGTCCTGCAAAGATTTTCAGTGGACTCAATATATCACCCTGTGGCCAGCCACCCTTGGCTAAATTTGTGCAATACTTGCTGTTTTCCATCTCAGGACTTCTTTCTGGAGGCAACTGAGTCAGTTGTGTAGCAAGTCCATGCTTTTCTAGCTTCTTTCTTTTTTTGCCCTGTGTAGTGAAAGCACTTGGTAAAAAAAGTTTCACTGAAGTTGTTACTGGTGAACAGAAGCACAGAAATCATTAAATGCTCTTCCAAAAATTCCATTAAGATCAGAAGCAAAGCTCCTATTGATCTCAGGCTTACAAAGTACAATGTTTAGTAAAAACCCCTAAAATTATTAATGCATATTTGAAAACTCCAGACCAAAGAAAGCTTCCCCAGTTTTTTTGTCACCTGGTCCTGCGCACCCAAAAATTCCAGTGAAGGGAGTCAGGGGGACATGAGGAAGCTCTCTGGCTCACAGTCAGGCATATTCACACATAAGAGCTGGCTGACATGTGGCTGAAGTCATGAGGATGCAGAGGATACTGCTTTGGCTCAGAAAGCTCTTAGTCAGCTTGCTATCTAAAACTGTCCCAACCCATCAAGACTACTGTGTTTAGATCTCTTCCAGTAGTTATCTGTTAGTTGTGTGGTGAGAAGGTTGACTTGGCAGCTTTGAAATGACAGTCTAGAAATTGGAGTAATTTACTTGCTGGGATTAAGGTGAGAGTAACTGCACAGGAGAGATGAGCCTGCTGCATTAATCCCTAGTCTGAGGTTGTCTCACAAACAAACTGATATTGATCTGCCCATTGTTACTAGTCAAACCCATATCTGAAAGATTTTGGTGGCTTCCTGGAGCTGGCCAAATCTTGGGACTGTTGCTCCCTGTGTATTCTGGTTTAAACTGGGACTGCAAAGGAACAACTCCTGGCAAGAACAGCTGCATGGGTTCTTGGTGAAAGAAAAAAATCCAAGAGGAAAAGAGGGCTGTGGCCTCTGGGCAGTAGATGACTCAGGAACGCTGAGAGAATTTTCTAGCAAGCTGCTGCAGATGAAGAGGCATTTACATTCGGTTCCCTCCACCCTGCTGTAACTCTAGCCAGCCAGAGAAGCAACACAGCAGACATTCAGTGGTACTGGCCCCAGCCCAAGTCTCTGTGCCAGGCTCCTAGCACACCTGTTAAACAGATTCCTTTCACCCAGCTTTCAGCTAACGTTTCAGCTGTAGCTGGTGATACACCCAGTCTGCTGCAGTGCTACAGTCATCACTCATCATACATCAGTGCTCATCATGGCACTGGGATGTCAAAACCAGGCAAAGAGCACTGTCACCCTGAACCATACAGGACAAGCCACCTGCCTGGTGCAATATGTAGTGCACAGGGAGCATGTAGCTGCATTGGTTTTGGCCAGCACTAAGGAAGGGTGATGGCAAGACCTCCAATGTGCTGAAACACAACCTCTTTGCAGGTCATGACTTCTGTGCTTGGTTCTCCATCCATCCAGGAGCATGCACTGACAGCTCTCTGCCCAAGCATCATGTCCTGCCATACCATCCCATCTGAGGATGGTGAGAGCTTCATGTCCAAGGTGAGAGTGACAGACACACATGCTGGCCAGTGACTGCTCTTC
>NW_008667606.1:38278-42710 GCF_000695815.1 Acanthisitta chloris | reverse complement strand
TCAGCAGGGCACTGTGAAGTCTATTCTCCTAAAGGACTAACAGCAGCATTTAGAGGTGCATCTCCCCAGAAGGTCCAGAGCTGTAAGAATTGGAAGTAGACTATGAGGGGCAAGGCTTCAGTGTGAAAGTGCAGCTTACCTGCCTTCCCTTGCTGCTGCTCCCTTGAACTTTAACTTTGACTCCCTTGAAGTTAAACTCTGAAGTCTGGAAATAGGAGTTGTGTTAAGCTTATGATGAATTTCTTAAGAAGGGAGGGGCAAGGAGCTACAAGGGAGAGTAGGAAAAGAAGCAACAGATGCTTGAAAGGACAACATAGGCTTCAGCTTCCTTTTGAGCAAGCTTTAACATCTTTATAGACATGTCTTCTGTAACAGAATGCACATAGGGATTAAAAGGAGCAGACTGTGATATGATACTTGGTCTCTCCTCTTTTAGCTTGTCCCTTTTTTATGTTTATAAACTAATACGGAGGGTTTGTACCTTAGTTTTTAATGAGGAATTTCCCGGTTTGCCGTAACTAGATTCGGTCCAGTGTAGGGATATGAAGAGGATTAAACTGGCTTCTAAAATAATCTCTGGATGGTGGCTGTCCATTGGAGAGTTCCATTAGGAAGCCCTCACAAGATACAGCAATGAACATTTTCATGTGAACTTCTAGTTTAGAATCCAGACTTTTGGAAACTTCAAGGAGAAAGGAAAGGTGCAGAGAGGACACCTCATACAAAGGTAGGATGATTTGTTCCATCTCAACGTGCAGATACATATGCCAGTGTTTGTGAGCACTTTTTTCCAAGTACTGTTCTTGAAGCCAAAGTTGTTTTTCACAAAGTTAGAGATAAAGCCACAATACTTGAAATGTAAGACAATGCACACATAGTGATGGGTGAGGTTCAGAACTACTTCATTTCAGGCATCCCCATCTGACAGCACACCGGGGACAAGGGGAGTTTTGGAGGTTCTGTCTCTCCCCAAGAAACTACTAAGAAGGCTTTAACCACAGTAGTTACAAAGGAGGCTTAGACTTCTCTCCTGATTGTGATCCAGCTGAGTTCTTGATCCTGATCCAAGTTAACAGGGCTGGGACTGGCTCTAAAATGTTTGAATTGAATGCTGCTCTCTTGCATTAGGACCTTTTTTCTCTCTGTTGATGGTTAGCACAGTGGCTGTTCTCACACGTGGAGAACTCATTGTTTGTGTAGGCTTCACTGTGGTGAAGTAGAAGTCTTACTCTTTTAGTTAGCAAAGTCATGTGTGAGATGTTTACTCTTAGCAGTGCTCAAGGGCAGTGCTAATTTATTTTTGTAACAGTCCTTTTTAGACAGAGAAGTTGGTGACAGCCATAATTTATTCATGGTGCTATGCAGCTTTGCATAGCATGTCACACAGGCCTGCAGCAACTGAAAATAGTTATTTTCCTCAGAAAGTGTGGAGACCAAAACAGATAACACACAGTGACATACAGGAATCTGCTTATGTTTAAAGAAGATAATGCACATCAGCAAAGGGAACCGCAGATGGCTAAGACTTCTTGTTTTCCCCATGGCTAGTCCTCCTCCTCAGCTCTCCTGATGTGGGTGCATTCAGCTTCTTAAGAGGATGTTTACAGCAAGCAGAAATTATTTTCATCCATTCCTATTGATGTTCATAGCTAATTCAATCACAGAGAGTTGTATTTAAGGGCTTTCTCCATGATTCCCAAGAAAAGACATGACGCTATAACCAGGTCTGCTCTTTGGGGATGAAAGCTCCAAGTCACATCTGCTCTCATTAGGTTCAAATTTGGCTATGCTGAACACATGCCATCATCACTGTCATTGCCATGGTAACACATCGCAACATTATACTATTCCAATCATGTGACAGGAGGTCAGGCTGAAAGGAAACCTGGACTGGGAGAAATGCAGCACTTGCGTCTTCGGTGGTATTAATAAACAAAACAGCTACCAGCAAAGTAAATTTGCTTTTGTATAAATATTCCCTTCCTCAAGCTTGCCTGAATGAAAAAGCTGTTCTCTAGGGATTTGTCTATTGGTTTGGTCTGACTGGGGCTTTAGGCTGCTCATTCTCCTCCTACAATCTCTCTACGGCTGGAGCGCTGGTTCCCACAGAATTGTTGGGGGGGATCTAGTGTCATTTTGCACAGCTTCCACCAAATTAAAGTGAGAAGGTATCTTTGGCAGCTAGCTTCATGCAATTTATGAGAGTTAACCTCTCTGTTCAGATGATGGAATGCCATAAATTATGTGTTTTATTTTTTTGTAAGATTGTCTGTTCTATTCAAGGATGGGGAAAAAAAAAAGCTCTAAGATCGAAGGGACTTTGAGGCCATGTTAACTTTTAAGAACATCTAGATTAAACAAAAATCAAACAGTAGGGTAAAAATTTCAAAATTAAGATTGTTGTTCGGGCTCATGCGGTCCTGAGATCAGTAAATGTCTTCCTCTGATTTCAATGTGTTTTATCAAGGCCTCCCACAGCCACAACATCCTGATTCTTACCTATTAGAGGCAAGAAAAGCAACAAGATTATCACCACCTTTTACATCCAAATGATTTCTCAGTGCATGCAAGCTGAGGGTTTATTATGCCACAATTTACAAGAAGTTTTGTAGAACTTGCCTTGTAACATTTTCATATTAGTTTCACCGTGAAAGTCCAAAACCTATTTCAGTGTTTTGTCATTGTAAATACAGGGAGAATCACTTTCAAAGACAATGCTGGGTCAGTTTCTAGTCCAAGAATTAAAGCAGAAGTTAAGTGATTAGCATATTTCAATCTTTGAAGTACAGGTTATGCTGAAATTAACCAGAGAGAGCAAAATCTGCAATGACATAAAGGGGAAGTTAAAATAGGAAATGCATACTTTGGGTCTTTAAAATCCTTCCCTGCCCTGTCATTTCTAGGTCAATCTTTCACTTCTACTACCATTTCCAACTGAAAGAAGAGTGCGTGGAAAATTATGGAGAAAACAGTAATTTTCTCTGGCCATATCCACTCTTTATGTGTTTTAAAAAAGCCAAGCTGAAAACCGCAGAGATACCCAACAGCCACTGAGAAACAACATCCAACATGATTTGATTTGTAAACCACAGATGGCAAGAAAATGGGCTCCCTTTGATTTTAATGATTGGACTGGTTTCATAGTCTCCCATTATGAAATGTGATACCAGTCAAGATAAAAAAGAGTTAATGCTTCTAAATTTGTAATTGAAGAAAACTCGAGGAAACAGCAGAGGATCTTCCTGAAGCATGTTGGTGGAAAATCCACATTTATCAGCCTGCACTTTTTATAAAATGGAATTAGTGCTGTTCAGCCTTAGATAGAACTTCATTAATGCCAAGATAGGAGAAAAGCCTGTTTGTTTATTCATTTGTGCAGTCTGTTGTCAAATTTTCAGTATCAGTGTGGTCTGTAAAACCCTAGTAGCCCAAATATGTAAGATAATAAATAGACATTGATAGAATATTTTGGGTTGGAAGAGATCTCTGGTGGTTCAGTGTCCTACAGAGGCCATGGTCAGTTAGGACAGTTTGCTTCAGCTCTTGCACAGATGAATTTTTATCATCAACACTGAGCTTCTGTTCTGGTGTTTGACTACCCATGCAGCAATTTCCCCCCCTCCCAATAGGTAGTCAGAACTTAGCTTGCTGCTGTTTGCATGCATTGCCTTTCACCCTATTGCTGTGCAACCCCAAATCTGACTCTATCTTCCCTACATGCAGCCAGAAGGGCTGAAAACTGCAATAAGGTCCCTCCTTAGGCTTTTTGTACTAAGACTCTGAAAAGACTCTGAAAACATAAGACTTAGCAAAGCCACTTGCAGGAGAGTTCTGCCAGGAAAGGTTTATGCAAAAGATACCTTATATGATGTCTACTAAGCATTATTTGCATGGGAGAAGATTCTCAAAACACCAGTTAGGAACAGAGTGTCTCTGTGCTGGGCACTGAGGAGGAACTTTATCTGTCTGCATGCAAATGTTTTGCAGCAGTGGAAAGACAATAAACAGATCAGAGGGGAAACGAGGTACAAGGGAGTGAAGCTGTGACCCCATTAACAGATAGAGGGGCAAGGTGGTGGCAGATGATCTTGCACGTCATTTGAGTTTTTCCCCTGAAATATTGAATCAGGTCACCGGGGTTATAAGTGCTATATCCAAGGAAGAAATAAAGGGGCCCTATATACACACAGATATCAGGTGACCCTTTCCTCAGAGGGGAAACGAGGTACAAGGGAGTGAAGCTGTGACCCCATTAACAGATAGAGGGGCAAGGTGGTGGCAGATGATCTTGCACGTCATTTGAGTTTTTCCCCTGAAATATTGAATCAGGTCACCGGGGTTATAAGTGCTATATCCAAGGAAGAAATAAAGGGGCCCTATATACACACAGATATCAGGTGACCCTTTCCTCCTATCTCTGTGGGTATTACTA
>NW_008667606.1:26867-38265 GCF_000695815.1 Acanthisitta chloris | reverse complement strand
TGACTGAACATCTCTGGGCAACTCCCCACTCTCATAACACTTGTAAGACAGTCTAACAGCCTCCTACTGGAATTGGGTCTCCTCAAGTAAGGACTCTTGTTATAACCTGTCAATGTAACTGGAATTATTAAGTTCTTCAGTTGGATTGGTTTGGGTTTTTTTTTCTTTTTTTTTTTTAAATTAATCTTCTCACATTAAGAACACTCAAAGAGAATTAGTGTCTTGTATCCACAACCAGACACATTTACATACATACACATCACAACAGACAATTCAACCCACATGGAAGATGGAGGAGAATGCCTTGAACTGAGATCATGAGGAGGGAGCCTGTGTCAGACTTTGGATCCTACTTGTCTTTGCCATAGTGTAAGAAACATCTCCAATCTGCAATGTGCAGGAGGAGAGCTGCTGTCAACATAACCTGCAGCATCACACATCCAGTAGATATGTGCCTCACTGCTAGCTATAGAGAGAAATTTGTTTGTTAGTGCCAAATCAGAGATCTCTGTTTGAATATTGCAGTTTCTCCCTGTGTGCAAATTTTTTTTGGAGCTGAGTCCAAATAGGAAAGGAAATATATGCATCTGAGTCTAACAAACAAAATCCTGTTAGCTGAAGGACAGCCAGTAGGTGAGAAGAAGTTCTGTTTCCTCTGGATATGTTTGCACATCTTTTTGCAGCATTAAATACGAAGAGAAGTGCTGAGCCTAAATTCTAAACATCTCTTGTAGGAGGTTTTTTTTTTAGTTGTTATATTTCTCATCTTCATGGAATTAAGTGGAGAAAAATATAAAATTAGACCTTGTTCTCCTGCCTTCCTTCACCCCCACTAAAACTTGTTTCTTTCAGCTCAGTGTTTTCTGTAGAACCTAATTGCAACTTATACTTACCTCCACATTTTTAATTTTTTTTTTTTAAGAGCACATTTGCTGGAGTGGACACAGTATTTCTCTGTGCATTGAGCTTCTGCTCAGTGCAAAGAAGAGAAGTTTCCGCATATACTGAAAGTAGATTATTCCTGTTTTTGTCCTGTTTCCAAACACTGCTGGTACAAGAAAACCAATCTGCTGGTAAAGTTAGGGCCAAAGTCCACTGAGGTAAAGGACTTCAGAAACTGAGTGAATAACTTTTGGATACAACAGATGAAGGAACAAATAATGGAAGACACTGAATGAGTTTCATTTCATTTTGATGCTGATCACAATTGATACAGAACAAGTAATTGATTGAATAGATGCAGGAGAGTTTATTTCAATGTTAAAGATCAAGTTCACTTTCTGGTCATTAAAGACACTGATCAATGTAGCTCGGTTGGAGTTTCCAGGGCTGGATACTTCATTTAGTTGCTTGCCCAGGACTTACAGAATTGCTGGACTTTTGCTCTCCGGTGGTATAACCTGCAATATCCTCCTTTGTTCCCTTTGCTTTGCACAATGCTGAAGATCTCCATAAAAATGGGGAATTTGACCCAGCCAGGCCAGAGCCCTGGAGCAATGCTGTCTGTCCCGGCTTCCCAGCATGAGGCACTGTTTAGAACCAGAGATGACTGAGGACTGACACCTCCTTTCTGGGAGTTATGTGTCACCCTTCCAGCACTTTATCTCCTAGCAGGAAAGCACAGCTTTAGCCCAAATCAAACACTGACTGACTGGTTGCCTCACCCTTCTTGTTCCTTTTGTCCTCCACTAAGGAGTTCAGGATGTTCCTTTCTCCACAAAAGTCTTCCTCTGAATTGTGCAGCAGCTTCTCTGCAAGCCCAGCCAGTTTCCTTCTACCTTGACTGATCCTGCAAGTAAACAAAAGCCACCCACCAAGTAAGAATATCCTGCTCAGGGGTCCTCCTCCTCTTGGAGCTTGGGCCCCTGCATCTTATCCATTAAGTTTCTTTAGATGACTGCATTGATACCTGGCTCCTTTGTTCTGACTCCAGGAAAATTTCCACCTCCTGGAGCCTGCCCTCAGCATGGACTCATGGCCTCAGCTGTCCCAGTGTATTACCGATACTGTCACATAAATGGAAGATGTTTAAGTTAATGATCGCCTATTGTTAACCATGTGTCACCCCCCCCCCCCCCCCCCCCGTGCAATCTCAGTTTAAAACGGTGGTGTAAACATGGGTAGGAGGGATAATTGCCCACTTTTAAAGCTGAGACTCCAGTCTGTCAAAGAAAGTCCTGCATTATCAAGCAGAATTAATAAGATTCTTCTTCATTTCCAAATGTACAACTGTGCCAGTGGATTGTGGTTTACATTAGATTTCAGAAGTTTTCTGAATTGACCAAAGGCTACATAATAAAGTTAATAGCTAATAATCCATACATGTAGTTTAAAGGAGGTTTCTAACAAATACCTAGATGAAGCTGATAAAGCTTCTTCAAGAAAGTTAATTAGGTCTCTGTCTTCAAAGCTGATTTTTTTAGTATACTGGTGTATCATAGCTGGTAAGTGTCTTGGAAACCCCTTAATATCTTCCATAGTTAAATAAATATTAGGGCCTTCAAAGCTGTTTGAGACTGAGATAACCAAACTGAATTTGGAGAGCACCTTGGAATTTACTTATTAAATCTCATCAAGTTCACTTCTCTCCACTGTGATCAGTTCCTCCCTTCGCGTCTTTTGAATGTTTTTCCTTTTTTTTTTCCCTCCCTAAATTAATCTTTTGGATAAACTTTTAGGTCATAAATTTAAGAGCAAATAATTCAAAATCTCCACCGTGAGTTTTTCACAATTGCATAGCATTGGCCAAATGATGCTCTCAGTGAAGTAAGTGATAAAAGGTCCAGCAGCTTTAAAAAGAAGCCAACAGAGAGTCCTTATTAAAATGCCACCTTTATTACTTTAAGAAGGAGGGTAAGTCTGAAAGGACTAACTAAGGAAATTCAATGCCCAAATCCCATTGTAATTCAATAGGAATGGGGCACCAAGTCCCCTTAGGCTGCTTTGCAAATTCTCTCTCACAATAGAAGCCAATCTGACTGCCACTCCACAGTGTCAGAGGGTCAAGGTGATTGCTGCGTGGTGATACCTGGCCATGGCTGAAATATGCAATACTGTGGAACTATTGTCCTTTACTCAGTGTGGTCTTTGAAATAAAACCATCTGGATGAGGACAGACGCAGCTGGAGGCAGGAGATGGATGGGGCTTGTTGTTGAGCTTAAGAGAGCCACTAAGTATCTCCAGGATGTTTCACTTCCACCTCCAGGACCGTCTGAGCCCTGGCGAGAGACATGGGGCAAGGAACTTACAGGCAAGATCTCAAAGCATTTGAGTAAGAAATCACCCGAAAGATCAAATGCTCTTTCTTATAGTTGTCTCTCCAGATCAAGCATAGGCAAAACTGCAACTCCTTCCTCTGCTATCCATCCCTCAGATACACAGGACAAGAGAATCCAAATCTTCCTTTCCACTTGGCACAGACTGGAAAAAGCATTTCTGCTGCGACAGATTTGGAAAGCAACATCCAGGAATGTCAGAGCCTCCACCCCATGCTGAGACCTTCCACACCACCAACAGCCCTGCTTTTGGTCCGGCAGTGATGCTTATCATTCACAGCCTGGTGTGCCAGCTCCCTCTAATGCTCTGTCTGGATGTGAGAATATTCACCTACAATAGCAGAGGGGTGTAAGCTACTTTGGGGAAAACAAGTTACCTGACTTCATATCTTCATACACAACGTTTTAATTTTCCAAAAAGGCGCACAGTGGTTCCCACACTGGCATCAGTCAAGAAATCTGTTTTTACTGAGGATAATTAATGCTGCTTTCCTCTCCAAAAAAAGAGCCCTGTCCCAATAATTAAAATAATCCTCTGCCCTTTCACCCATTGTTAATATTGGCCAGTTTTGTGGGATGAACCAAGCAGTTTATATGGTTTCTTTCATTGGATAGATTAACTTCACATAGACTTAGATCCTCAGAGAGTTTTTTAATATGCAAGACAGAAGGAGTATTTTCTTTTGATAACTAAACTTTTAAACAGTTACATCAACTTTTGCATTAGATGAACTCCCTTCTTTTTAGCCCGAAGCTTCCTACCAGAGACCAGGGGAAACAACCCAAAAGTGCTTCCAGAAAGCATCATTTCACTCATTGAGATCCCTTCAGAGGTGTGTTCCCCAGGCTCAAATTATATCTCATAGTGTTGTTTTTAGCAGGCAGATTCTTAGGCTATGTATGATTTGGGTTTGATCATGGAGTTAATCATTCTGCAGGAACTGTTTCATTAACAATTTTCAGCAATCGAGATTTCCACTTTGTTGGTATTATTTACAACAGAGTAGGTTGCTGTCACATGTCAGGAGGACAGCATCATATATCACAGAGATATGGTTCTTCTTAGCAGTGAGGTATTGCTCAGAGGGGATCCAGAGCAGGGTCCACGAAAGTCTGCACAAACACTCCAGCTGACTTCACTGGACAGAGTTTAGCATCAGGGCAAGCTCAGAGAGTTAACAACAGCCTGTCCTGAGTGCCCATTGTTATTTATATTTTTCCAATTACTTTCAGTTCAGATTTCCTGAAAGTACACATGTGAGCTCCTAAGACACTACAAATCACCTCCTCTCCTTACATATATCAAATCACTCCTGTTGTACTGCCTGCAATGGGCCTGATGGGGAACCATTCTGAAGTCTTAGTCATGCTAACTATGAAGGAAGCGATGTGTGAAAGAAACGGATGGAGCTGACTACAGGGTTGGCTTCGGCATTGAGCCTGGGGGCAGGATGTAACCCTGAACACAGTCAACTATATGTTTTTAGGTGGGCACATCATGGTTCAAAGAGGAGCCAATATTTGAGCTAATTTAGTGTAATACAGAAAGACAACCATGGACAGTCATGTAGTTTTTCTGCAAAAACTGCTTGCAAACAAATCCGTGAGGTTCATACTTCCTTAAGGTGGTGAGGGCTAGCAGTTTGTAGGTGGTCAGGAGACTTAATCCTCTTTGATTTTGTTACTGAAGGAATAGGTTTTTTTGAGTGACTAAGACCACCTCCCAGTAGTTGTTTTCCTCTTTGTCCTCAGGCTATTAAGACCTTCTGTGCATGCAAGTATTCCAAATCAACTCCATGCAGGAATGTTTTTATTAAGAATAAGCATTCATTTTCATAGTTTACCTTAACCCACTTTGAGAGCAGCAAGGCATTCCAGGCAGTGAAAGCGAGGAAACCAGTGCCTGTGTTTCACTTAGCATCAGAGGCAAATCCCTCATCCTTTGCTTTCTAAATGGGGAAAGCAGTCACTGCCTCTGAGCTACTCTTCTTCTAGAGGGTCCTCCCATCCACAGTCCCACAACACTGAAGACTTTAGGTGGTCAAAAAACCCGGTAAAAATTCCTAGTCTGATGATTTTCATGCATCATTGACAAATTACACAAAGTAACTTTTTCCTCTTTTAGTGGTTGGTAAAGCCATTCTTCTTCTAGGGTGCATCTCCAAGAGGGCACAAAGCAAAAAGGCTTCACTGGCAGGGTAGCTTCTCCCACAGTTTGCATGTTAGCTTTCCTGAAAAATCTGTGATCATGCAAAAGGAGCCTAATAGGCAGTAGTTCAAACAAAATAACCCACATAGACAGGTCTTGCAGTTGGTCTGTCCTTCTATCTATGCATTCCTTCCTTCTGTCTGTATATCTATACCGGACAGCTCTCACAGAAGCTGTGGACATCTTATATGAATTCCTTCAGAGTTATGTAGTCAGTGAGCCACAGAGACTTAGTGACATGAACATGTAACTACTAATTAATGATAATCATATACCACTTTATCAGTCATTTCTGATTTTCCATCACAGTGCCAACTATATACATACACTGTTATATTATGCTTTGTGTTTATATTATTCACCAGAAATGCCAAAGAGAATATAAAATTATGCTTCAAGTAATTCAAAACTGAAACTAGGGCTATTCATCTATTTATGTCATATGAGGACAAGCAAGCAAACTCCTAGACAGGAGTGAAATGTACATTTGTTAACGTATTTTTTTTGGGAAAATGCAGCTCTTCATAAATTAATCCCTGGTGATGCACAAAGGCAGCCTCTTTTCTTGTTTTTTTTTTTCCCTTTTTTTTTTCTTTTTTATTTTTTATTTGGTACTGCGTAGATGCTAAAGACATTATCCTATTAATGCTGTATTCTGGACAAAGATCACTAAAATTTGTGATCAGCAGTATCACCAACCTTGTTGGAAGTGTCATATGTTTTAAAATATTACTCATCCACTCTGGCCTTGACTAGTTCTGTGTTCTAGTCTCAGTAATGTCTGAAGGTCTTTCCATGATGCTGCAGTCTGTTAAGTAGATATACACAGTATTTCTCCTCTGGACAGACTGACTAACCCAGCTTTTGTAAATGTCCTCCCAGAAGGCTTCCTTGTCCTCTGCCATCCTCCCCAGCCACTCAAACATCCAGACAAAACAAACCTCTGCTTTCTGGGGGTTCAGCAATATGCTTTCTGCAGCATAACTCAGAGGAAGGAACTGAAGCACATGTGGAAAAAGGAGGTCCCAATACCTTGGGCATAACCTTGCCTGGGAGTTTCCACTGCTGTTATCAAGCATGAACAGAAAAACCGTGCGATCAGAGCTTTAAACCAAAGCACTGGCAAAACTGGAAAACTATCTTAATCATTTTTGTTCTTTGCAATTTATTTGTGCTTCTGATGGATGTTATGGCATGTAAGGGCAAGCAGTCACTTTTTTTGTTTCTTTCAGCTGGGGTGATCAAAGGAGTCTATCCCAAAAACTTCTCCATTAAATTCATAACCTGTTCTGTTTGGAAATGAGAAACTAACAACTTCATACAACAGACATTCCACTGATGCCTTCCCCCATACTTCTTCTCTAAGTTTGTCAAGCTTCATGTCCCATTCACTCAGTTTTGCTTTTTGCTTGCTCTGCTAGTACAGGGCTATATTTTGGATATGTGCAGGGCACAGGGTTGATAATGCAGAGATGTGTTTATTATTTCTAAGTAGTTCTTACAAAGAGCCAATGCTTTTGCTGCTTTCCGTACTGCCACACTGGCAAGGAAGTTGGGGGTGCATGGGAGTTTGGAAGCTGTGCTGGTTTGAGCTGAAGTAGAGTTAACTTTCTTCACAGAGGCTAGTATGGGGCTATGTTTGGGTTTTGTGCAGAACACAGAGTTGCTAATGCAGAGATGTTTTTGTTATTGCTGAGCAGAGCTTACACAGAGCCAAGGCCATTGCTGCTTTCCATACTGCCACGCTGGCAAGGAAGTTGGGGGTGCATGGGAGATTGGGAGGAGACACAGCTGGGACAGGTGACCCAAACTGACCAAAGGGATATTCCATACCACAGGACATCATGCTCAGTATATAAGGTGGGAGGAAGAAGGAGGAAGGGGGGACATCTGGAGTTATGGCTTTGTCTTCCCAAGGAGCCGTTCGGTGCAATGGGCCCTGCTCTCCTGGAGATGGCTAAACACCTCCTGTCTTTGGGAAGCAGTGAATTAATTCCTTGTTTTGCTCTGCTTGTGTGTGCAGCTTTTGCTTTCTCTATTAAACTGTCTTTATCTCAACCCATGAGTTTTTGTAGCTTTTACCTTTCTGATTCGCTCCCCCATCCCGTTGGTGGGGGAGTGAGTGAGAGGCTGTGTGGTTCTTGGCTGCTGCTGGGGTTAAACCATGACAGAAGCAGACCCAGTCAGAACAGGTGACCCAAACTGACCAGAGGGATATTCCATACAGGAGAGAGTAAAGGCATTAATTCCTCCATTAATTCATCTGTTAATTCCTAAGCACTCCACTGAAAATAAGGCCCAAAGTGAAAACAAACAATCCTTCCTTAGCTTGGAAAATGTGACAGAAATTCTGAAATTTCAGATAACATGTTTTGGATTGAACAGAACGTTTCATTCAATCTGGAGAGGTTCTTTTTTTGGTCTTTTTTTTTTCTCTCTTGAGTTATTGAAAGGCAGCTATGTTATCAAACAGATATGCTACTCTGCACTCAGCAAGCCTGCCTGCCCTGAACTCCTCCAGGTCCCGTCAAATGCAGTGCAGACACAGAGTGAAAATTATTGGCTCAATGAACATCACTCAGGTCAGATCTGACATCCACCTGTGTCAGAGAAGTCTAACATTACAAAGCTGAAGCAGAATCCTGGCAGTCTGTGGCTTTGAATTAACCAAAATGCATCTGGAATGACCAGCCTGCCGTGCTAGCACACAAACATAACAAAAATCTTTGCCTTCCAAAGGAACACAGCTGTGATTAGAAAGTAGTGTCATTCAATCTGTTATTCACCTGAATCAATGGGCATTCCCTCCATTTCTTCCCAAAGCAGGAGCATCCCTTTAGCAAGATCAATGCTTTGTAATTTTATCCCGAATGCAGACACTCAGAAAGGAAAGTTTGTCTTTTCACTGGATGTAGAAAAAGGCATTTTAGTCCTGTTGGGTTATTCCTTACTTCTTGTAAAGTTGTTTAGCTCAGAGGTGGTTTGGGGGGGAGGGAGTTGTGTTTGTTTGGTTTTGGTTTGGCTTTCTTTGGGGTTTTTTTGCTACCAAACAGATGAACCCTAGTAATGAAGAAGCTTCTCCTCCCTACAAAAAAAACAAACCCCAACACCCTAAAGCACATACTCTAAACACTACTGTGTTACAGGCTTTCCAAGGACTTTGCAAACACCTTATCTGGGGAAGGCTTTGGCACAATCCCTGAATCAGAGGCAAAGTGTAGTTTTTAACACAAAACTGGCTCCTGAGTGGAAACAGCACACTGTTTCTCTCTGTCAGTGTGCAGCTTTTCAATGCCTTTCCTGGTGCTGCTGGCACTGTGAAGTCCAGCTCATTCTCTCTCCCCTTGCCTAGCAGATTCCAGGGACAAAGAGCCTTGCTGCCCTCTACCAAGTGGGCTGCAAATGCCAGCATCTGGCTTGAATAAATGAGTCTGTAGGGGCCACATTCAGGCACTGTACAACTTCTTTTGGGTTGTTAAGTTATGTGTTCCTGGCTATCTTTCTACTGTGAATTAGGAAGTAGTCTAAAGTAGTTTGTTCTGTGACATGGAGCCCTTGACAATGATCATGAATAGCAAAGACAAGTGGTGTTACATATCAATACATACAACAATATCTACTATTACATGTAATAAATGTCCCAGGTGATTGGTTGTCTGCTCTCTCTGTGCCATCAGCAGTGCTGAAACATTATCACAAATTGTTGCTGAATAAGTAAAACCAAGATGCAAATTCAGATGAAAACAGAATTCACCAAAGAGCAGTTTCCCTGATGTGAACTGCTCATCTCCAGTTATTTTTAGATAGGGACATCCCAAGCCCAATCATTTGTCTCTCTGCAGATGCTTCCCACATCAAAAGCATCCAGCTCATGTTAGAGGCAATGAAACCTCCCACCAGCACCCCTCCAAGCTGGCTCAGAGCCCGTCATGAGACATTCCTCCTCTTCCACTTGGTTCTTTAATTCAGGCTTGACAACCTAGGATGCAGATTTAAATCCAACTACAGGAAAACTATTAATAAGCCGACAAATGCTGAGGATGAGAATTCTCAGTGAATTTAAAGCTGAGGGATGATTGCCAAGAAAATTTGGCTTTCACTCCCCTGTTGCTTTGATGCCCCTTGCTTTCAATTCTCACAGCCTAAGAAAACACTTTTTCCCTCCTCTCTGCTTTCTCCCTAATCTCCCCAGGTATAAGCAGTGGAAGAGTTGAAGCCCTCTTTCAACAGCTGCCCAAGACTGCCTCTCCTCACTTGTCAGCCAATTCTTCCTGCCTTTTAATGGTTTTGGCAACATCTTACTCTCCACTGCTTGTTTCCCACCACTGCTGCCAGCCTGGAGAGTAGGCTGGACTCAGGGTGGGGACAAGGCTGGCAAGGCAGCACTGGGCCCAAGGACTGCAGGTCCAGATCACATTGCAGAAGTGCTGCTGATAGATGCAAGGGCAGTGCAGCACCTTCCAAAAGCCACCACACAGCACCTCTTCTTGAGTATCCACCCTCCCTGTAAAATTCACACAATGAGCATGACAAAATCAATAAAGGGAAGGGCAGAGCGCAGAGGGCCCTAAACCAACAGCACATTTGCCCTCCAGACTAGGAATTTGCAGGTGACCCTAAATATTTACAGCTTGGGTCACGAGAACATAAATTCAGCTAATAATTTGGGCTGAGGAAGGGGTGAGGCTGGGTTTGATTTCTGGGGTGTTTTGTGTTGTAATATTACCTTCTAGCAATTTGATTACATTGGGGTTGTGTGGGGTGTGAAAGGGGGTTATTTTGTTGGTTTATGACTGTTTTGCTGTCCCTCTCTGAAAGGCTGAAGTAATTTGTTTTGACAGTCTAAGAAGAAGATGTTTGTTTTTTCATATTGAATATCGCTCAAAACATTGACCAGCATTAAAAAGGAGAATGAAACCAGACCAGGATTCCTAAAATCAAAAAAGTTAGGCAAAGCCTTTATCTTCAAGGCAAACCAAGCATTTTGGGTTGAAGCAATCTGAAATTTGTTTTTCCATTTACTGTCTAGTAGGAAAAAAACTCTCTCAGAAAAACTATTGGATTTGAACCAAAGCTTTTCCTCTCCAGTTTTTCACCCATTATGTGACAAGCTTTAATAGGCAGTGTGATTCCCCAGAAATTTTGGACCTCATGCTGTGAGCTCAAGGTTTCCTGTATTCTACTGTCTGAACACTCAAGGATCCAGGGAATGACATCTACTCTTATTTACATAAGCCAGCCACCATGTAAACATTAGCCTGGGGGTAGCAGAAGGTACTGCATCTAGAGAGCCCTTCCACAAAACACATCTAAGTTATGGCTGTGCCTTTTCCTGTGAAGAGATTATTATCTTTCTCCCCATGCCTATGGCAAAACTTTCTTCATTCTCAATAGGAGTGGGATTACACTGCCAACGTTTCAGTAACCAACAGGGCCAGCTTGAAGTCAATTTTCTGGCACTGGAGGGAGAGTTCCATAACCATGCATCACTGTGAACTACACCAAGGAGTGTCCTCCTCCCTGCCTTCCTCTTTGTCTGTTTCCTCAAGCAACATAGCTGCTGACGGGCACACCAGGCACATGGCTGGCAAACAGTGGGAGATGCTGTTTCACTGGCAGCCAGTGACTAGATGAGTGTGTATTTGTTTCTGCTTGCTTCCCATGAAATATTATTGATCTGAGTGTGCCATCAAAGTGTTGGAACCGTCAGCTGTGAAATCAAAAAACATACTGCAGGAATTGCAAGGCCATTAGAAGAATTTGCCTTTCCTGTCCCTGTGAAATGGGACACCAGGCCAGTTGTGCAGCAATTCAGATCAGTCCTTCCTCATTCTGAGGGAGACTGGCTCCTTGGCAGGAGTTTTGCTGGCATTGCTGAAAGCTTCAGTTTGACTGGCGCAAGCTGATGACTCC
>NW_008667606.1:18948-26827 GCF_000695815.1 Acanthisitta chloris | reverse complement strand
CCTTGCTTCCTGCTGGAGTGTAATTCCTTCAGACACCTCCCTCAGCATGGACTAGACTGCTTTTGAGCCAGCCAGCTGAAGAAATAATACTGAATTTGGATGGAAAACTTTAGGACTAGCCTATCCCTACACTAAAAACACATACTACACCAGCGTAAAAATCCAGTTATCCTATTATGCACAAAGACCCTGCTCCAGCAAAGCACTTAGCTCCTGAGTACTTGCCTCCCCCTATGCTTTGAGTCATTTAGTGTCTTAAGAGTGTTGCTGGATCAGGGCCTACTTTTCCTTAGCTAGCCCTGTTCTCAGACCCTTTATTTATTTATTAGCTATTAGATGACTTTTCTTGGTAATATTTTTTTCCTGCCTTGGGTCATAACATTGCCATTGGTTCTCCAGGTCTTAATTCCAATGATTTCCAGGGCAGCAGGTGAGGGG
Organism: Acanthisitta chloris; assembly: GCF_000695815.1. NCBI lineage: Eukaryota > Metazoa > Chordata > Aves > Passeriformes > Acanthisittidae > Acanthisitta > Acanthisitta chloris. Next base: position 26,389 of record NW_008667606.1, on the reverse strand, counting down.
ACTATGCACCATGAGCTGTGTCTGCTGATATTGAAGGACAGAGTGCAACAATCCCTGTACTGCCCTTTTTCTAGCAGTAAATGTACACCTCTTCTAAAAATTTCATGAGATCAGACTTTGCAGCCTTTGCTGAGGAACAAGGGTGGGTTCTGCTGATGCTGGTGAACATGGAGTTGAGGGGAAAGGGCTTTGAATGGGCAGCAAGAGTGGTTTGCATGTTATGGCTGATGCTGACCAACACAGGCTTGTCCTCTTGACCCAACTCCTCCTGTGGTGAGCCTGTACATGTGGCATGACTGAGGGACTGGGATCCAGTTGCGAAAGTGGTGAAAGCATGTGCCCAGTGCCTTTTTCACATTCAAACACTCTTCTGCAGCCTGGTGATGTTCTGTCCTGAAGGAACAGGCTCACACCGAGGGTATGTGGTCATTGAGCAGATCCCAGATAAGAGGTGGCCCTTTCTCCTGTGTATTCACCATTTGCACAGCGAATATAGAGGAGAAAGACAGGCCCAGAGAGTTGAAATGACTTGCAAAAGGTCATTTGATACCCTACTGTGCTGGTTTGAAAGTAAACCAGTGAGAAACTCCAAGCCAGAAATACAATTTAATAGGGAAAACCAAAAAAGTAAATGCAACTGTCCAAAAAAAGAAACCACTGACAGAGTCAGAAAGTAACCTGACACCCTGTCAGTCAGGATGTTGGTAGTAGTCACATTAAGTGTTGGCTGCAGTCCTCCTGGAGTGATGGGTCTGTTGGAGCAGTGATCCTGTAGATCTGGTCTTCACCTGAAGATCCAGTGGTAGTTCTTGTCCTCTGGGAATCCAGTAGGTAAGGCTCCTGTGCTGGGCCAAACCCCAGATTATATCCCTGTGGGAATGCTTGGCTCCCCCCTTGGGGTGAAGCATCTCACCATGGGAGATGTAATTCTATGGGTCATGCCTGGATCCCTGACAGCCCATTAAACAGAGACAGCCCCTGAGGGAGCCATCAGGGAGGAGTCATGGTAGGAGATAAGAATCACTGCCCCACTTGCTTCAACAGCTTGTGAAGATGAATACATACTATTGGTTACACCCTACATTGTAACCTAGGACACCTATGCCAGGTGCCTGTGAAACAAAAAAAGGGAGAATGCATATATATATATATGTGTGGCCCTGGGATGTTTCTTTGCCTGACCTTTCCCTTCCCCCATGTCTTTTCAGTTCTGATCTCTCACAGGATCATTTCTTGTTCTAGTTCTCACTGACTACTCTTTTCCTGTTTCCTCCTCTTCCTCTTTATACTTCACAACCTTTGCAAACCACAGCAAGGCCATGATTCAGCACAAATCCCATGATATGGGGCACAGGCAAACAAGGTGGTTTCATTCAACACCACATGTGATAGTCAAATGCTGTGTTGACCTTCTTCAGGTGTTTATGGACAATGTGAAGGTCTGGATGATAATCTGAGGGACAGAAAATACATAAAGGAAGAAAGATTGAAAAAAAATAAAGAAAAGTAAGTCTTTGTCCAGTTTTTGTCTCAAGTCAATCATTCTTTTCTTGCTCTGACAATTCAGCTTTACAGCAGAACTCTGTAACTTGTATGTGTGGAACTTACATTTATTGGACCAAAATGTCACCAGGGAAGGTGCTAAATACACAGCCAAAGCAGCAGTCCATAAAACCTGCAACAAAGTCCAACCTGGGTGCTGCTGCCAGATCTCTTCATGTGCTCTGTGGCTGATCAGGTTGAAGGATACAGACATAAATGTCTGTAATTAATTCTTCTTTCCCACAAGACCTTGCCCTCCCAACCCACAGCATCAGGTTAAGAGGAGCAAGAACTGAAGATGGAACCCCAAAAGGGGTAAGGATTTCATACTGCAGTCAAATAGGCACGTTCTCTGGGGACCTTCCCTCATTTTCATCCTCCCAAGGTATCATCTATAGCAAAGCATTCCAGGTGTGACAGCACAGTGCTCCCATGAAGCCCAGCAGTACCTTCTATTTCCTTAGCAGCTCAATAAGGGCAACTTGGAAAAGAGAATCCACCTCAGTTTCTGATAAATGAGCTACTGGAAGATATATAAGTCATCTGATGACACAATCTGGAAAGTGATTTTATTATACAAGTTCTTAATTTTGTCTTAGAGTTTATGAGGGTCCTTATAATGGAGATCATGGTTCAATTTCTGATGTATTACACCTTCCTCTAAGTTAGACCAGCTATGTGGGAGGAACAGTCTCAGGCTCTGAAACAAGCTTTATATATGTATATATAGATAGAGGTATTGTTTTAGAATTTTAGGGGTTAGAATGGACCTTAAAGATCATCTAATCGCAACCCCTGCTACCCTGGGCAGGGATTTCTCCCACTAGAGCAGGTTGCTCAAGGTTTCATCCAACCTGGCTGTGAGCACTGCCAGGGTTGGGGCAGCCACAGCCTCCCTGGGCAACCTGGGACAGTGTCTCACCACCCTCACAGGGAAAAACTTTTTCCTAATACTAATCTAAATTTCCTTTCTTTCAGTTTGAACCCATTATCCCTTGTCCTATCACTGCAGTTCATAATAGAGTCCCTCTCTGGCTCCCCTGTAGGTCCTTCAGATACTAGAAGGTTGCTGTGTGGTCTCCACACAACCTTCTCTCCAGGCTGAACAGCCCCAACTCCCTCAGCCTGTCTCCATAGGGGAGATGCTCCAGTCCCCTCAGTAACTTTGTGGCCTCCTCTGGACTTGTTCCAACAGTTCCATGTCCTTCTTATGCTGAGGACACTAGAACTGTGTGCAGTATTCCAGGTGGGTCTCACCAGAGCAGAGCAGAGGGGAAGAATCACCTCCCTTGATCTGCTGCCCACACTTCATAATATTCACTATCCATAATATATCCATTATATTCACAATATCAATAATATTCACTATACTCCATATAATTCACTATCAATAAAACTGCATCTTTTTTATTTTTTGCAAGCCAATGAGGGAAAATAAACCAAAAGCATTTAGGGGAGGAAAAAAAGAAAAAGAAAAGAAAAAAGAAATTTTAAAATATTCATGTCTATATGTCTATGGACATTGTCTATGTCCTGAATGCATTCTACTATTGTACAGCTCTATAAATTCTCACAGACCTTAGCACCACACAGAGGATACATATTCAGGTTTGTGATTTTCCCTGCAGTGTATCTATACTTAAACTAACAACTTGCAAAACAGCTTCAAATTGTTGTTTCTTTCCTATCTTTTTTCCTCTAAATTTGGAAATTCCTCTGAAAGTAACTCTCAATTTGAAATTTTCTCAGGATGTAAGCCAGGGCCAATAAGGCTTTGAAAATGAGAGCATACACAACACAGTTCCTCATACATTTAAACTCTAAAGTGATGCATTTTTTTATAACATGCTTTTTGCACATATAGAAGCTAAACCTATTCTTCCTTCACAAAATGAGCCATTCTGGTACCTAAGAAGCTTAGAATTTTCTGAAAAATAAAAAATCCTTAAGACTTTCACTTCTTTCTAAATCTTGATAAAATTTTTGAAAAAAATATAGTAATTGTTAATTCAATTCTCATTTTTATGAAAACACCAAAATTTGTATCTCAGGCATGGAAAACTTCACAAAACAAAACCCCTTGTTGTTTAGAATTCTTTTTAAATAAACATTTCAGAAAGCTCTTTATTCATGGAAATTAATTTTAAAATGACAAATTACGCCATTCCAACCATTCACATAAAAACACAAGGAAATATATCCTAGCCACTCTCTTTTCCTGAACATTTCCTGATCCACTTTTGCTCTGAAGTGATGTAGGCATTTCATAACTAGGAGTTAGGACTTTTCTGATGTGCACACATGGTGCAGAAAAGTTTTCAGGATCACGTTCTTGGTGTTTGATGCTGTGGGCTCCCAGTCTCTCTCAGACCTTTTTAATCTACTCAAATGTAATACCATGCTAGTTACTTTTTGTGTCTTGCCAGAGCACAGTTAGAGGTCAGACTTGCCATTTAGAGATGCTGAGCTTCCCTATGAATGTAGCTCCCCATTGTCTATGTTCAAGGCCTTTACCTACTTTACTTACTTTTCTACTTCCATAGCTAGATCTGTACAAGGAGGGTATGCTCAGAAAGCAATATCAGTGTTACAGACAGACTAGCCAAGCAACAAAACTCCAGTGTCAAGGTGATCCAAAGACTCTCCAGTCCCTGAGTTTTGGCACTGAAGGCATTTAACTGTGATTTGGATCCTATAGCCTGGCACACTGCAGGTGACTGAGCAAAGGAGTCAAACTGCTGCTCCCATCTTCCTTGTCCACCCACAGCAGCACCCTGGTAAGCTCCCCCCATGCCCACATCTCCCACCCCTCATCTTCAGTCTACATGGTGAGTGGAGATGTTCCCCAAAGGCAAAGAAGTTTGTGAATATTTTGTCTCATCTGCATTTTTCGGTGAATTCTAACTGTGGTTCTTCAGCACACCAAGTCTCTCTTGCTCTTTCAGAGAATCATAGAATCACCAGGTTGGAAAATACCACAAATATCATCAAGTCCTACCCTTCCATGGTTACTAGACCATGCCACTAAGTGCCACATCCAGTCTCAGCTTGAAAACCTCCAGGGATGGTGAATCCACCACCTCCCTGGGCAGCACATTCCAATGTCTGATCACTCTCTTCATAAAAAATCTCTTCCTGATATCCAACCTAACCCTCCCCTGGCAGAGCTTGAGTCTGTGCCCTCTTGTCCTGCTGCTGGTTGCCTGGGAGAAGAGACCAACCCCCACCTGACTCCATCCTCCTGTCAGGGAGTTGTAGAGGGTGATAAGGTCTCCCCTGAGCCTCCTCTTCTCCAGGCTGAACACCCCCAGCTCCCTCAGCCTCTCCTCATGGCACTTGTGCTCAAGTCCCTTCACCAGCCTTGTTGCTCTTCTCTGGACCTGCTCCAGCACCTCATTATCCTTCCTGAACTGAGGGGCCCAGAACTGCACACAGTACATCCTTTGAGGAACTGCTGTTTTGGAAGGAACCATGGAATTTGCATTATCTGTTAAGTTTGTTACTAGTCATGGCACCATAGTTTATGGCCTGGTATCACTGACTGTAGAGCAGCAGCACACAGTCCTACACTAGATGCACATTTTAACAAGATAGATCTGTTATGTAACACAGTGATGACTCAGCTAATCAATGTCTTGACCATTAGACTTTTGAGTTGGTTTCCAATACATGCATTCACCTGTGGTCTCCATTCACATTGAGCCAATCCAACTGTCTGATTAGATACGCTGAAACAAGTGAAACTGTTATTGTCCTCTTTACATGTTGTGCCAGGTGGAAAATAAGGCTGGCTGAAAGGAAGTTAAGGGATCATTCATGAGTGCTTCCAACAGTATACTGTACTAGTAATGCATTCAGAAGTTTTTTGTTTTTTTTTTTGTTTTTTTGTTTTTTTTTCTACATTCATCTTGAGGGTTCAGATGATCTTTTAAAAACACGAAAGTGTAGCCAATATAATATTTACCATGCTTGCATTCCTTCCTAGCCTTAGGTCTTCCAAGAAAATGAGATGTGACATTTCATGATACATGTCTTAATTTTAACTTGTGAAAGAAAAAAATGTCTTCAGACAAATAAGTAAATAAATACAAAATCATCTCATAAATATTTTTCCAGGCTTGATGGAAAGCCATATCCTTCTGTCGAAGTAATGTTGCCTTTTCAGCGGTTTTGCTGGAAACTCCTTGATGTATTACACTGTTCGGAGGGAAATATTTAGGAATAAAATGAGAAATAATAAACTGCAACTCTAGATGCTGCCCTTACAATGGTCAAATCATTGTATGACAGAGATTTCATCCATCAGTAGCCCTTATTGAGGATTTCTGAGCTGAAGACTTTTATATACATTACTGTGGTTTTCTTCATATGAAGGGAAGAACCTGACAAAACTATTCCATTTTATCTCTGTTCCAGGAAAAGGGGCCAATTATCAGCTGAAATACTTTGGAGAATTTCCTGTCTGGTAGTTCAGAAACTGCCAAAAGCAGGGCATAGAAGCCAGAAAGTACACTGCTGTCATTGGCCCAAACATACAAACAAAGATCCCCAACAGAAAATAACCCTCCCCAAAATAAAAATAGTTCTAAAAGATCAACAAAAACAAAAATGGACCAGATTTTAAATGAGAGCTTGTGTTTTGCATATCATGTGGCTAGACATAGTTTTTGGAAACCATCCAGCTCAGCCCACTTTTCCCCACCATCTGTCAGCAGTAGGTTTGCTGACTGCAAGAGCTTAGAGGCAACGGCGTAAAAGGCGAGTGTTAGACAATCAAGTTTAAACACGACAGGAGAAGGGAAATTCAAAGGCTTGATGATGTAATGTGCTAACACTTGGCTGTTGTGAGAAAAAGAGGAGGAGCAGGATAACACAGAGAAATAAGTTGGTCACCTTTAGGCTGAATTCTCCGGCTCTCATCAGTTTGTACTGAGACTCTGACATTATTTAACATGCAGTTGGAAGTGTTTACTTGGCACAGGCCAAAGAGATTTGGGATGGCAATTTAAATTCAGGATATGGCCTCAGGTTTAGATCTGCTGACAATCCAAGTCACATTCTAGAAAACTGAAAAATTCTGAGATCATGAGGTTAAGTCACAAAGGTAAGGACCACCAGAAGATGAGCTGGATGTGAGTTTTGTGCCCTTTGTCCATACTGCAAGAGGAACTGGAGCAAAGGCTTCCAGCATCCTTTTACTGGCCCCTTTTGTAGACAAGCACCTCTACCAAATGCCTTTTGCTTGCACCTGTGGGTCTACAGCAAAGACCAAATGCTCATCTCTAGATTCCCTTGACTTAAATGGGTGAGAATGAAGTTGAATAAGGAGGGGGCAGTCCAGCCCACAGGAGTCTGTTCTCAGACACTTAATGTGAAGCCAAAACTCTGAACAATATTCAGAAGGTTCTGGTTTACTCCAAACAGGACTCGTAGAAATGGATCTTCTCTCCAGGATTATAGTGCAATACTATGTCCCTTGCAAAATGGGAAAGTATTTGTATCTCATAGTCCAGCCTTGACTGAAGTGATATTTATTTTCCAAAAATTCCTTCCTGAAAAGCATGTGATCAGAATGAGACTGTAAACTGCTGCAGGAATGATGTCAGAGCATATCTCAGGTATAGGAGACTAAGACTTTGGGAAAACGTACACTATGAACAGAAAGATACGTACTGGGCTTGGGATGGTAGTTGTAGTCCCATTTGTGTCACTGCAAAAGCTTCTTTGAGAAATGTACTTCTCATCTGGTCTTGGGCTGGCAAGAGGATTTCTGGAGCTCTCTCTGCATAGGGCCATGTTGGAAAAAGCTCAGTCCAGTGTAGTTAAATTGGCTGCTAAAATTACAGCCAGTTTGGGAACTGGCTATTAAAAAATGTTGAACAAGCTGTGTTTCCTCCTG
>NW_008667606.1:18421-18915 GCF_000695815.1 Acanthisitta chloris | reverse complement strand
AGACAGTGTTCCATTTTCCTCTCTCACCCACACTGCTCTGGCTTCATCCCAAAGTTGTCGATGTCTCACATGCATCTGATGCTCAGCTCTGGATCCATCACATCTTCCATCCTCACCTCCGGTATACAGTGGGAAAAGTCCTGCTTTGTAGGGTTGTTTTCTGTCTGTTACAGTGAAGAGATGCAGAACATAGGGCTCCCTGAATCCCACTGTAGCACCAGGGTCCATCCCACTGAGGGACAGCATTTGAGGGAAAGCAGGGGAAATGGCTTCACATGGCTTTGTTTCTTGGCAGGAGAAACCATCCGTATGTTTTAATTAAACTGTCTGTGGATTTGCACCATTGGACATGAGAGCAGAGTCCAGATCTGGAAGCCATAGACTACCAGTAGTCTTCTGAGTGAAGAATGAGTATGGGAATGGATCAGTACCTGTGGACAGATTATAGATTTTGATGTGGTGCCATGACTAGGATCCATGCCAGTAAAAATCCT
>NW_008667606.1:5923-18320 GCF_000695815.1 Acanthisitta chloris | reverse complement strand
AGTGCAATTTCATCTTTAGATCAAAGTTACAAAGCCTCAAGAATCCATCTGAAACTTATAAACTTTCCATTTTGTTTTACATTTAGATAATTAAAAAATACCAAACTATATATGTATTTTAATTGGGATTTAAAGAATGACTCCCAGTCACATACCTTGTAAACTATGTTTCATTGAGCAATAAAGTTTATAAAGCTCAGTTAAAATAACTTTTGAAAAAGGTTTTTTTTTTTTTTTTTTTTTTTTTTTTTTTTTTAAAAAAAAAAAATGAAATACTTACAAACTGGTGAATATTGTAATCAGGTAGAAACTGCTGCCTGAGGAGAAAAAAAATCTATATTTGAAAAAAAAAGTGAAAGTTCTTTGTTTCCGTTAATATATGATCCTATTTTGTCATAACCTACAAAAGTCACCATGACAAGTGACTAAAACACAGAAAAGTGGTTTCACTGTTGAATTCTAACAGTTCCAAATCCCAAAATAGCTGTGGCTGGTTGCCTCTAGGCATGTTCATACAGCAGGTAGGATGGCTCTTCTGAGCAAACCTTGTTCTGGAAACCTCCCTCAGCATTTTGAGGGACATGTAATCACTCTGTCTCTGCTGTCACACAGTAGCAAACTGCTTACCACAGGCTTAAAGGGAGTTCTGCTGAGGAAAGGAAGCACGTCCTTGCATCAGGTCCATTTACTTGTGAATATAACCCAAGCTCATAGTGTGTGCCAACACACTGCTGAGGGTTGCCAACAAGCAGCAATGAGCCTGGCCCCAATCTGAGTGAACCACCTGATGGGCTTGGTCGTGTTGTTCTCTCAGGCAACCAATCACAGGACCCAAGGGAATGGCCTGAAGTTGTGTCAGGGTAGGTTTAGGCTGCAGATTAGCAAATGGCTCTTCCCCCAGAGGGTGTTTGGGCACTGGAATAGCTCCCCAGGGCAGTGGTCACAGCACCAAGCCTGACAGAGCTCAAGAAGCATTTGCACAATGCTCTCAGGCACAGGGTGTGATTCTCTGGGTTGTCCTGTTCAGGACCAAGCATTGGACTCAATGATTCCTGTGGGTTCCTTCCAGCTGTGAATATTCTGTGATTCTGGGTCAACACAACTTCCCCAGGCCATGGGATGGACAAACCTGCTTGCCCCAGGCTGTGCTTACAGCCACATCTGCTGGACCTGAGCCTCCCCCACCAGAGGTGGAAGTCCACAGAGGAGATTATGGCCACAGCACTTGCTGTGCGCAGGTCCCTGCAGTTTTTTTGTGGTGCATTTCTTCTGGTTAGAGCTAATGAAGAGTTCCTAATATGCTTCGATAAAGATGAAGATAAGGCACCCCATAAATACAGTCAGCTGGCTGAAACAAAGTTGAACTGCTTTACTATAGTGTTGTGTATGTCTGTATTGTGCTTTACGGTTTAAGAGAAGCTCAACAACTGTTGTCTCCCTTCCTATCTAGCTTCCAGCCCCTACCAAATTTCCTTTAACTTGACATATCCTACACAAAACTGCTGAGCTCTCTAAGATCTGGAATATAGCCAAGTATCATTCTGTTGTAAAGGGGGAGACAGAGACATGTAAGATTCATACACAGATTTCTAAACTGTGTACTGCTTAAGTGGCAGAAGGAAAAACTAAGTGCTTGCTGTAAGTCGAGCCAGAACATTCATCGTTTTTACTATTTATTTCCAGGATTTTCAACATTTTGAATTTTAATTCCTTTAATTTATTTTTTAAAAGCATAATCACAGCTTGCATATATGATCATAAAACCTGATAAATCTGGGGAACTACCCTAGAAGCCAACAGAGGAATATCAGCTTCTATCTCTCAAGAATCCTAATTGCAACTCTTATGTGATTTGCAAGACCTGCTGTTTCTTTGTAATTGTTACGTGGCCAGCTGAGGGTTGCTTAAAACTACATAACTGGTGGATTAATCTAGACTAATACAGAGTTTTACACAATCACTAATGTCTGTTGTGAAAAAATCATCATTGTGTCCCTGGTTGTGAAAAACTGAGGGAATAAAAAGGCTTATATTTTGTGTTAAAAGAGTGGGTAAGGAAGAGGTAAGGTGCAAGGGTTAGCAAACATTAAAAAATTAAGACAAAATTGCTCAAAAATTCACACAAAGGACTGTTGTAATGTGCAAAAATGTGAAGGATGAAAGTAGGTTGGTCCTTCTAGAATCTTCAGGCCTTCTGTAGATAGAGTGATGAACCAATGTTAGCATGATCACAAACAAATGGAAATTTACCCAATCATTAGCATAAAGAAGTATGAGTATTTCTGATGTATGTTATGTGTGTAATTTAGAAATGGAGCTCACCTGACACTGTGATTTTCTCCAGCTGGTTGTTTTGGGCACTAGTGAAGTTCTGACCACTGGGATTTGATGCACCAAGAATTAGTCAAGGCTACAGACCCTGTGCTGTTGTTACTTTCGAGCATAAACAGCAACAGAAAGAGTTATCCTGTTAGCGTTGTTACATCCCTTTTTCAAAGGATGAGGGCTAAGCCAACAAAAGCTATTCACTGTCAGCATGACTATATCCATTTGGAAGGTTTTCTGGCATAATGGTAGGAATGAGAGATACTTTATCTGCTGAAACATTGTAGAGGATATGAGGTGTATGTAGAACAGTGATGAAAGAGACTAAACCAAGTTAGGCAGTAAGTTTCAGATGAAATAAGTTAAATGAGAACTGTTGAGTTACTTCTAAGTAGTTTGCAGCAGAAACTCATAATTCTGATCACTGTCTATATCACTACAATTTATAGTAACCTATATGTGCCTTACTTTCTTCTCAAGTAATATCCTAGAGTAAAATGTTGACCTCAGTCAAGACTGAAGGTGTATGACCAAGAGGATTTCCTTCTCTAGACACAGTGCTTCGTCTGGAGAGAGAAGTATAATGAGAACTGAGTCAGGCTCTCTGGATCTGGCTGAGGAAAGACCACACAAACAGCTTGCAAAATAACCACTGAACTGTGTCCTCTTCCCTTTCAGACTTGCATCCCGAGAGTTTTATTTTAGTTCTACAAATGTAGAAGGCCGTGCTCAAGTTGCAACTGTGTTACTTTGCACTGCTTTAATCCCAGCACTGCTGTCCTTTGGGAAGTGCTCCTGATCTACGTGACTGCAAAGCACAGCCATGGCTGCATTGATTGGTAACTTAAAAGTCTTCTCAGAAGAATCAGAGAGACAGATACAAGGGAAGAAAACTGCTCCAGCACGATGAAACTTACACAGAATAAAGGTCTAATGAAAATGCTCAGAAATTGAAATCTCTGCCACCTCAGTGCTCAGGAGGAAGTCAGTGCTCCATGGCCAACATTAAATGGAGACCCAGAAGCAAGGCACATCTCATCATCTTTCCCAGATGTGTCCTTAGATGAAGGCCTTGGTGCTGGATTGTCTCTTACAATAAGTCCAGAGCTGAACTCTGTGGGAATCGACTGTGGTTGGGGTCTCCTAGCGATACTGCAATATAAATGACATCAAAGGGATACACTGGCAAGTCACAACACATCTTAAGAGAATTAGACAATTGTAAGTATATATTTAAAAATACCAGAGGCTGAAATTATCAAGGATCCCTACACTGCTGTCTGCATAAACATGTACAAAATGCCACAGTTGCATGCTGGTATTTACTCCACGAGTAGATATGACAAATGCTGGGGAAAAAATTGCATGTAATTTAGAATCAATCCAAAAATACTTACAGAATTGTGTTGTTGGCCAACTTGTTCTTCCAGGTGTGATGGTTTAATGTGTTTTCCTGGTTGCTTTGCTGTGGATTGCAGACTTAAATGTAACTGCATGAATACATTCTTGATGTTCTGTTGAAGAGAGGGAGCCTTGAAGAGTTCTCAGACTGATTTGCCACAGCAGCAGGAAGATGGATTTAGTTTTCAGGTGGCTGTAACAGTCTGAATGAGATGACAGCCTCATGCCATCTCATATGGATTTATACTGCTGCTGTAAATAAACCTGGGGATATGAGGCACATTTTGACCTGCTCTGGCTAGTGCTTTCTGATGGCTGTTAAACTATGTTAATCAAAGGTGACATCAGTAAACCTGTTCTCATTTCAGTGCACTGTGGTAACTGGGACCAGAACATGCAGGGGAAAAAAAAGGATATTACATGTAAAATACATTCCAATACATAATATGAAATACATCCAACACTAATTCACTATAGTACATGAATACCATACATATTCATTGTAACAGTAATGATCTTGAAAGAGACTGAGAGTTTGCTTCTTTCTTCTGGTTTGAATTTATCAATAAACCCACATCTGGTTTCTGGAAGCAACTATCCAGTGGTGAGGTGAGGCACCGGCAGAGAAGGCTAGATGGAAAAGCCGTATCAGTAACATGTCATTTGTCACACACCTGACACACATCAGCTATGATCCTCTGGCCATCCCCTCCTCTCAGACAGCCATTCTTGGTCTGAGGGTGTGATTGGTGCCCTCCTGGTCATCTGAACAACTTAGAGATTTCCACCAAGTTAAACAACAGCACAGGAGAAATTTTAAAGGCTTGGGGGCAAGTATGTGCTACAGTGGCCAGTGAGTGATGGGTGGCTACCAAGCTTGTGTGTCCTTGTGATCCTTTTCCAGATGAAGGCATCACTTTGGGCATATCCACAAAGAATACTGCAAGTAGCCATAGGCTTGCACTGCCCACACTTTGTGAAGCCTGTGAACCACTGAGAAAGTATGCACACAGGATCATGCACAAGCTAATAATCCATGCTGGGGGTCACAGTGCCAGGCAAAAATGACCATGAGATGACTGCAATGGCATGGGCTTATGTTCTAGTTTGCAGTATAGGCAGAGTGAGCTGGGACCTATCAGCCATGCACTGTGCATACGGTTGTCATCTTCTGTGGTCTGGGGCAGCCTAAATGAACCATACTGGGGCTGAGAGTACAGAAGGGAGAGGACTACAGCCATGTGTAGAGCCTTGCTGAGATATCCTGTCCATTTACAACCCCTTGCTGCCTTACTCCTGTTTCTGTCAGCATAAAGGAGAAAAGAATCAAGACTTTTCCTTCCGGAGGTTTTAAAGCCTGAGAAAAGATCAGCAGAGGAGTGGAAAGAAGAAAGATTTTGGATAGAGGAAGGGAAGAGAAGCTAAAAGCATCTGGGTTGCTGTGAATATGAGGAACTGGGTGAGAAGCGGTGGGGCACAGTCAAAGAGAAAACTGGCTGCACAGCTCCTCTAGAAGTGGAGGAGAAGGCAGCTCAGCAGCACTTGCTGCTCCAGTTAAATGTCAGTGAGGTAACTTCCACCAAAAGAATGCCTCCTGAGGGGGGAGAAAACAAGCAGAGTGTCAGGACCAGCTGGCAGCTTGAGAAAAAACAACCGTACAATTAAACAGCACCACTGGGAGCACTGGACGGCTGCCCCTGCCTCCTCATCGTCACTATTCAAGGCCTGTCAAAAGAATAATAAAAGGTGCTATAAAGAGAAGACAAATCTCAGGCAGTCAGAGCAGCAATGGGACTGGCCAGAAGGGATAGCGGTCGGAGCTTGACTCCTAAAGCTGTGTGAGCATTTAGGGGCTGGCAGAAGCGGCTGGCAGTGGAGACATGCTTTCTGTCTCCAAAGGTGACAAGGCAAAGGGAGGGCCTGCCCGTGACCTCACACCATACAGGGGTCAGGCCCTTCCGCTGATCAAAAATGCATGAGGATTGGGCTGTCCCTTTGTTTCCTTGTGGTTTTCATCCATCAGAGCGCTAAAGAAATGCTGGAGGACAGGACTGTGCCTGTCAGACTCCTGGTCTGGAAACCTTCACATGGCAGCCTGGTCCCAGTCTTCATCCACCTCCACACCTCCCTCCTGGTGCTGATACTGTGATGCTGTTCTGGTGTATGGGCATATGCCACCATGAAAGGCACCTCACAAGTGTCACTCACTGCAGCTCTTCATTTTAAACGACCTGATCCGTAAAAGTTACCTGCTCAGTCTTGAGAGGAGTCAGAGATGAAATTTCACCCAGGCAGAGAGATAATTTTCACTGTCTCCAAAACAGGAATCCTTGAGAAGGACAGATTCCTCCAAGCAATAAAGGCTAGGAAGGAAATTGTTTTTGAAGGCCAGAAGCCTATTCTTTCCAGATTTAGGCACAGTGATAAACATCAAAAGGAAACAATGGATACCCACTTCTGCAGGTGTTTCCTTCATACTTAACTGCTCCCCTCCAGCCTGTTGGGAATACTGTTCTTGCCTATTGTTTGGTAAATTCCAAGAATTGTATTTATATCCATTATGTGAAGGACTGTGTGCTGGGTACATATTCCCCTGTGCGTGGCTACAACATTGTGCCAACTGGAACACTGGGGAAGCCAAACCCCAGCAAGGTTCCCCAGACCGAAGCCCTAGAACTCAGAGCCATTGCACACTCTCATCTTCTTCTAGTCAAGAACATGGAAAACACTGAGTGTTGCCTTCATGAGCATTCTGTTTTCCAGCATTAGAAAACATTTCTTCACACCCATCTCCACCACACCAATAGCAAGACCTGCTCTACATTGCTGCAGCTGACCTGAAGTAACATGCCAGCAATAAAAACCAAACATGAAAAAGCTACCCAAGGAGAGGGAGGTGGCATTCTTAAGCACAGCTCAGAAATTTTCCAAACCAAAAAGAAACTTTGGATAAACACCTCAGGAAGATGAGCTCATCCATGCGATGAGCCCTACTCTTGGAATTTTCTGTCTCCACCTTTATGTGGTAGAGTCAGGAGGACAATTTCTGAAAATAGAAGCCAGATGAGCAAAGGTTTGAGGGATACCTGACTTAGTATATTGGTGCATACATGTCACTAGATTAAACAATGTCTTGAGGCATGTCAGTAATTTTTTGTCTATATGTGTTATATGTAATTATTCTATAGTAGCTTTTCCATGATATCACTTTAAACTTTTGAGAGTAGAAGAAAGATGTGAGCATTGTAATTTTCAGATAGGGAAACTGAGTCACTGAGCAGTAACAGGTGTTTCCTCAGTAGCATGTCATGAGAGCAGCACAACTGGAGGAACATAGTCCTGAAGTCTCTCAGTGAAGCATTTTCCCCCCACAAGTGTATGGATACTAGTGTGTGTACTCAGAATATGAATCCTCTAATAAAAGACATGACTTCTGCCTGTAGTTCAGACACCATAGAGTCCAAACCAAGACTTGAGATTCCAAGTTTCCACCTTCTGAGATCTGTAATGCACAGCTTAGTTGAACCACTGCATCTTAAAATGACAAAAGAACCGTCCATCAACAGAAATTGTAGCAATACAAATTCTAATCAAAAACCTAGACTCATCTCCAAATCCAGCAAACATCTTGAACTTTCAGCAGTTGCAAACTCAGTTCAAGCATTATTGCCCTCTAAGAAAGCAAACCAGTCAACTCTAAATTGAAGCCAGTGTGCATCTTTGCAGATATTAGCAGAGCCCATGAAATACAGCTGTTAATTCACTCTCCCAATATACTCCCTTTTATAAAAAAAACCTTTGGTTTTTGTTTTTAGTGTGTGGGAAAGGAGGGCATTCAGCTCTATTCAGACAGGAAGTTTGTGGCAGAGGAGATGTTCTATATGATACAATCTCTGATGGCCCATCTATGACAAATATAATAAATCTTCTGTAGGAGTCCATCCTGAAGAAAGTGAAATGAAAGTTTACCACCCCTACTACTAGGCACTTGCTCTGTGAGCCATTGTTGACTGACAAACAAACAAAACCCCAATTCCTCCCCAAAATTCACCTGAAGGCAAAAGGGGAAATTGCCTTCTGTGAAGAAAGTCAACTTGCTATGTAAAAGGTGCTTTTGTTGCAAGCAATGATGGAGAAACTATGGGTTTCTATCTCAGAAAAACTTCAGTTCACAGATCACCTTTTCACCAACTCCCTGTCTGCAACACACCTTTCCCCCAAATCTGTGTTGAAACCAGTTTATACCTCAGTTTCTTTCATGTAGTGGTTAAATTGTGCATTTCTGATGTGGTAAAAGATAAAGGACAACATGTATTAGTCAGTAGGAGGAAACTTTTTATTTATTATTTATAGGCTTTTTTTAAATTTTATATAGTGCTCATTGGCCTTTGTCTCTGAGCACTTCCCAGAGGTCAGTCACGAGTAATGTCTTCATTGCTGAGGCACTGAGCAAAGGCCACAGGGCCAAACCTCAGCTGGAAACAGGAACAGATTGCCAGACCTTTGGAACTCTTCTCCTTTGTGCCATGCAGATGACTGGTCTTCTTTACCCTTCCACCCCCACCCCTGCTTCTCCAAGCATTTTGCATGTCAATCCCAGAAAAACTGACAAGGTCCTTAATTTTAACAAGCATGTGCCATCAAGCACAATAAGATCATTCACAGTGCTTGGAGCAAAGCAGGTGGGTGAGCCTTTCTGGGTTGACTATGTCATTTGGCATGAGCTCTCTATTGCTTCATAGAGCTGAAACAAGATGTGTGAGGAAGGGTGGCTTGTTTACAGCATCTCAATAATTAATAACCATACTGGAAAATGTTTCTAGACATACACATACCGAGTCCTGAAGCATGACATGCACTTTGATTCATGCGCGACACACGCTCTCTGATACATAAAATTCTCAGTGGCCTGGAGTTTGTCAGCCTGTTGATTCTGCTGAAACATATGTTGGTCTATTGAGGGAGCTGTGTGATGAGCAATTTCAAAAATGTCCCAATTTGGAAATGTAGCTGCAGACAGTGTTTTAGAGGAAGTGCTGTGTGATTGAAAGCTGAAGCTGCACCATGCAGTTCAAATTAGATTTGGACGTTGTGTGCACTGTCAATGTGGAGAACTCTTCACGTGCTTGCCAGAGGTTTATAGGAAATATGGGTATGAGCCACAGACAACATCTACTCCTCCAGCTTCTACTTAGTTTTAATCAGACAAACCCCTTCAAATGCAAAGAGAAGGAACCTTAGATTTCAAGAGGGAACATAGAAAAGAGCAAGGCTGGAAGGAATGAGAGAACAGCTTATTCCTGCATTAATCTCTGCTCTTCACATGATCTGAGGCCTGCTGATCTCACTTAGTTCTGGGGAGAGCAGAAACCAAAGCTAGCAGCCTGCAGGTTGTTTGGAGAAGAGAAATAAAACAATCAGTTTGAAACCAACTACTTTCTCATAACCTCATTTGTTTCATTCACCAGGTGTTTTTCTGAAAGGTGGTGAAGCAATAAAACACACCCTTGATTACCCTTTCTCTCCTTCTCAAATCTTTTCAGCCTTTTGGTTTTTTTATTTGAAGTTGCAGAAATGTGAGAAAACCCAGTTGCATTCAGGGTCTGGTCCAGCACCCATTGCCCTCAGCAGGCTTTGAACAGCATCCATGGGCCTGGGTTTGCAGAAGTCTGGATTCCAAAAGGCACTTAATCACATTAGCTGAAGTCCTGCTGATTTCACTGCAAACTTTTTCCATCATGCTTGTTAAAGATGAGGGTGCTGTGAGCAATTTTCCCTTCACTGCGTACGTTTAAGTTCAGCACAGCAAAGAAAGCTCAAGCTGAGCTGGGGCCCAGTTGATTCCAATGGGATTAAGCATTTATTTACAGGCAGGCATGTGTGTAAGCACCTTCCTGGATTACAGCCTCACACTGACTCAGGTCGAAATGGCTGTGCTTGTGCTGTGCTGAAACAGGGCTTTATTGTCCTCTGAACTGGAGGCTGTATGTCTTGGTGTCTTATTCCCTCTGCTTTGATGGTGAAGAACATTGTGGGTTTCTAGAGTAAATCTAACTCCATGCAAGTCACAAGGATTTTTTTTTTCCCCATGGAGTTAAGATTCACTTTCTCCTGCAGAGGACTATGGAATAATTTTAAGTTGACTAGCATGACTGTGGCAAGTTATATATATTATTTTAAAAAATAGCCCCAAACCGCCAATCATTAAGACCTGATATACAGGAGGGCATCTCTTTTTACCTTTTTTTTTTTTGTGGTGTGTGAGCAACTATTATTTAAAAAGGGAGTTTTAATCAAAAGTATATCTAAACTGAGCTTTCATGACTACACTGGCCTTCCACCAATTACATGTAAATTATGCAATTATATGTAAATCATGGAATATAATAGCATGAACCATCTATCATCATACAAACATGTTCCACAGCCCACTCTTCTGGTGAAACACAATGATGCCAAAGCAAATCAGAAAGAGACAAAGGAAAGAAAAAACCTTGAAAGACTGTAAAAATAATAAAAATAATAATGAAATTTAATGCCAGAATAAGAAGTATTTATCCGTAGCCTGACACAATGCAGACTGGGTTCACTGAGATCCTGTCTGCTGATTTCAGAGGGAAAAGGATTACATCCTTCTTTCCTATGCATGGAAACCAGATAGCTGAGGCTGTTTGCTTTTGTTGTTCTCAGCAATTTAATCTAATTTACCAAAATCAAAACTTTACCCTGTTTTGTATGTCTTTGCCTAGCAGACTCCAATGAAGGTTAGTCCTTCCTCAACCCTTCAGACTCAATACAAACAGTTGGGATGAAGTAGAAAGCTGCATCCCAAAGGAAAAGCCAAGCAAAATTATTACACGTGTGTGTGAGCACATCCTTCTGAGTGGGGAATACTTATATCCAAAACACCATGTCCACTGAGGAAATCTGGGTGAAGCCTAGACCTTTTGACTGCCTCATAGTGGGAAGACTTTTGAGAGGTGCAACCTTAACAGAATGCACCTCTTCCAGGATTCTCAATGCAGCCAAAGGGACATCTGTCCCTTTGCTTCTTCAGGGCTCTCTGACCCCATCCTCCACAGTGAGACCTTTGGGACATGCATGAGGTCAGTTAACAGCAGGACTATCTTCTACAGCAATGTGATATCTCAGCTAAGATAAGATGAGTACTGCATGAGAGCCTGGCCAGACACCCAGAAGAAAACAGGCCTACTGCTCAGTGTTTGAGGAAAAATGAAAGGACAAGTGCAAAGCAGGTGGAGACTAGAAGCACATAGATTTAGGGCTCTGACTCATGCCTGCAGATGGATTTAGCTAAGGCAGCCGCTGCCTCAGCTGTTTGCCCCAGTCCTCTGCCAAAGGTTATTCTGGGTCATCTGAAGGGCTTGGGGACCCATTTGTGTCACACATGGACTGAAGACACACTGTGGAGGCTCAGTCAGCTCAGGAGCAGGTACATCTCCTGCTCAGTCACTTGGTCCTCCCCACCTGCCAGCAGGGAGTCAGGGCCAAAGAGATGGCACTACAGGAGGGTGGATGCCAAGAGCTGCATGTGTAAACCCTTGTAAAGTGCTATCAGGATCATCACATGTGTCTAAAGGAAGATGGTGTTCAAGAAACACATTATTCCCTTTTTAGAGGACAGTAGCAAAATTTATCTGAGGATTTTTGAAGGTAATGACTTTGGGATACCACAGGTTTTGGCATCCATCACACAACAGCCAAAGTGCTTTCATAAAGTAGGTCAGATGCTCAATATCTTATGAATATAAGGCATTGTGAGCTCAAAAATGAATATGAGTATTTCCCTCAGCAGTAAGTGATGCCCCTGAACCCATAGACTGCTATTTCCCCATAATAATTGTATGGTTTGCAGAAGAGTGACACCAGAATGTGGCTCTCTCTGTAAAGAGATAGTACAAATCTTCACACTGTCTACATGAAGGGACAAAAGTGGTGAAGGAGGTTGGCCATGCCCTATGCTCTGCCCTGGCCCCCGCGTGTTTTGAAGTTATGCAGCACTTAACTTTAGCAGAGCTTCCTTCTGGAAACAGGTGTGGAGAGGTCTCCAGCTGGTGTGGAGTGGTCCTGTTGGTACCCATCCCTCCTCTGGAGAATGTGCACTGTGAAAAGCAGCTGGTGCTATGACACCGTGCTCATGTGGTGGCTCCTGTGTTGGCTATGTATTGTGTCCAGGCTTCCATACTTCATCAGACCCTGAAGACTCCCAAACAGACCTTCAACCAGGTTTTGGGTGCACAGAGCTAGCAGCCTGCCAGCAGATAGCTTTAAAGCAAAGATGGGCACATCTACATCAGCCTGGAGACAGAGCACTGGGTGACAGCAGGGTGGACATACCTTGCAGCTAGCTAATTCAAACGCTTCATTATCTGAGGATTTGGCAAGACTTTTTAGGCCTCCACTGCATTTTCCCTACCTAATCAAGCTGAAGGCTAGGCATAGACCTCACTGCCAAGGCAGAGTACCGAGTGTCCTGGACAATGGCTCCTTCTGGGCAACCCAGCCAGCTTTGCTAGCAGGGACAGTCCGTTTTGGAGTGATGAATGCTATGTTATTGGCTGAAACTTGTTAGACACACTGAATTCTCTCAACATGATCTCCTGACAGAAGAGAACAGAATACAAGAAGGCTTGTATTTTCCTGCTAAAGC
>NW_008667606.1:2333-5898 GCF_000695815.1 Acanthisitta chloris | reverse complement strand
CCTGCTGGTTCCCCGCCTGTGTTACCCACATTGAGCTCAGTGCTGACAGAGTTTGTTGAGATGTTGGGAAATAATGTGTTTTTGGAACACTAAAACTATCATTGCCTCTGATTAAAACAATCCAGCTCCCAGTTTGGTATAGTCATGATCACATACTGTTCTAAACATATATTCCAGCCTCTCTACTTACATTCCCAGTTTCATATCCGAAACCCGTGATTTCACAAAGGTCACTTACGTACCTTGAGTGAAGCAACATAAAATTACCTCCAATGTGGATCTGGAAATAGCCTTCGCATCTTTGTGTGAGTGTGTGTTCACACGTGTGTACGTTCTTGAGTTGACATCTATTAAAGACTGATCTCATTTGTGTCAAACATGCCACCTACAGGGAGCATTTTGGAGCAGTCAAGTTACAGGAGATAGATAAAAAAGAAGAGGTAATGAATATGGAGTGTAAATGCCTTAGCAAAGTAATGGAGACATGTACTAACAGCAAGTGAAATTTGACCTTCTGGCTGAAAACCTGATAGCGAACCAATTGGAGAACTTTAGAAAATTGGATCAGCCTCAATGGGCACAGAGTAAACATTGGGAGTGCAATACAGTCTTATTAAACATAATGCACATTTAATGCATAATTTTATTGCAACCAATTTCATGCTACTGCCTTAAATGAGTCTGGGTCTACTTCGACTGTAGCAGTCCACTACCATTAGTGCCTCTTAAAAGAATTGCAAGGCCAGTAAACTATCACTGGTCTGATCTCTCCCTTAGCCCATACTTTCTGCTTCATAAACTCTCCCAGCTCCCACAGCTTGTAGTGAGATCTTGTCTTCGTTCAGTACGCAGCTTTTGAAACACTAAACTGTTTTGGCAAGTCTTCACAGATGGGAATGTTACAACATTTCCATTTTATGCTGGTGCAGTAAAGCAGTGAACCTTTGCAGCTATAGATCAGTCGGCTGAATCCCAGCCTTACAACAGGGGTTCCTGGAACCTATACAATCAGAGTGGTGCTGAAGATTTCTCAAGCACAGCAGGCAAAATCCTATTTTTCTAAGTGACAGCAATAGTGTTTGCCCTCTGATAGGAACAAGGAATAAGGAAAACAAATGATGCTGAGCGCTAAGAAAGTGAGCAGCCCCCTTCACAGACTGATAGAGTATGTATGGCTGGATTAGCACATAAGAAAGTGCAAAGAAGGAACAAGAAGTGTTTAATTTATGCTATCAGAGTAAAAAAACAAAAGTACCCCGAGTTCCCAGTCACTGTTTGCAGAGGTCTTCACAGACTGTAGTATTGCTACCTGCACCTTGTAGAAACACCAACAAGGCAAGAGATGTTTCAACATCAACCTGAGATTTTCCAGGTGTAACAGACATCCTATGCATGAGCTTGGATTTTCAACAGCCTTGAGCTTCAGGGGTGTTTGAGTCCAGAAACATGATCTGAACCCATCCCTGGATGTGAGATCAGACCTTTATGTTTTGTCACAGTGAGCTGTTAATCACATCTGCAGAACAGTGCTGCTGGAGCTCTCTGCAGGGATCCTGTTTGCTAGGCACCACACACATATGTACACAAGACATATCTCTTGCCCTGACAAGCTTCAGGATTTCAGCTAGTAGTGAAACGCAGCGCAGGGGTGATACACACAGAGCAGTGGAAGAGGCCACCAGTGTTGTCATCAAGTGGTACAGTGTCATGAATCATGCCTTCAGTGATAGTGAAACAACACATTGGCTGCTTTTGATTCACATCCTCAGCTTTCAAGCCCTTCCTCCTGTGATCACAACAGCTAGGGCTCGCTCCATCATCTTCCACCATGCAGCTATGGAGCTGGAGATTTTCTGAAAAAAGACCCAAACACTATGAAATTCTTTATTCAGAGTGTGGTAACTGAGTAGTGCTAGAAAGACTGCTTGAGCCCTAACACACAGGAATGCATGAGGTCAGCTCCAAAATGTAGCATGTTTCTGTTGATGGTGCACTACAAAGTGTAATCTCTGCTGTCCTATTGATTTGGACAGTGGAAGGGTCTTCAACAAATGTTAGAACTGGACCTAGTACTTTGTGTTCCCACACACTGATCAGGCTGTCTTGTGGTTTTAAGGCACCTTGAACTTTACAGCCTTTGATGGACAGGGTAAACTGGGTACTTTTTCTGAACCTCCATTCATGTGTGGACCTGGAGAAGGGAAGATTGCATGGAGACCTCATAGTAGCCTATAAATATCTGAAGGGGCTACAGGGGAGCCTGAGAGGGAAGCTTTGTTAGGAACTGCAGTGATAAGACAAGGGGTAATGGGTTCAAGTTGAAGGAGGGGAAATTTAGGCTAGATATTAGGAAAAGGTTTTTTCCTCTGAAGGTGGTGAGACTGGCACAGGTTGCCCAGGGAGGCTGTGGCTGCCCCAACCCTGGCAGTGTTCACAGCCAGGCTGGATGAGGCATTGAGCAACCTGGTCTGGTGCAAGGTGTCCCTGCCCAGGGCAGGGGGTTGGGTCTGGATGATCTAAAGGTCCATTGCAACCCCTAAAATTCTATGATTATATGATTCCATGACCTTGAACTTCACCTGGTCACCTAAGCAGCACAGCAAACCTATGTAGCTAGGCTCAAGCGTGGGCACATACTCTTAGGCATACATATGACTTCCAACAAAAGGATACAAATTATATCCCTAAACATGGGTTTGCACATTTATGGAATGATGAATTATTGAAAAAAGATGCTATAGATAATTCTTTTGTTGCCATTCCTCTGAATCAAATTATGGAGATATTTATCTGATTGTGAACATACTTGAAAAGTGTTGATCTTTAAACAAAAAATGATACAAAAGTCTTAATCATCTCTAACTCTAAAAAGCATATAATTAACAACCCAGAAGCATTTACAATGGTAACACATGAATAGTTCTGGAGGGGAAAATAAGAAAAGAAAATACTTCAGCATCAGTTTTATCAGGATTTGTAGACTGGGAAGAAAAAGAAGTTAAAACAACTGAAGAGCCTTTTGATGTTGTCATGTCAGGTTGTGTTGGAGAATGGCTAAGAGAGCAGGGATATAATCCTGGGGAAGGCCAAAAAGAGCTAGGCCTCATTCCCCTGGGAACGCACAGACACAGTCCTGGGAACGCACCTGGGAATGCAGTGTACAAGCAAGGCTCTGGAGATAGTAACTTATATATAGATAGGGAGTAACTCAGCTGGGCAGATGGCAGGGGTAACTCGTCCTTGAGGGTGAAACAAACAGGTTCGAGAAAAACAGCTAGGAATGCACCCAAGCCTGGGAAAGCACCATTCCCCTGGGAACGCACAGACACAGTCCTGGGAACGCACCTGGGAATGCAGTGTACAAGCAAGGCTCTGGAGATAGTAACTTATATATAGATAGGGAGTAACTCAGCTGGGCAGATGGCAGGGGTAACTCGTCCTTGAGGGTGAAACAAACAGGTTCGAGAAAAACAGCTAGGAATGCACCCAAGCCTGGGAAAGCACCAGCCTCACCTCACAGCTGCAGCTGTGAGTAAGGGGAGTACCTGAATGCTATCTTTAGAGC
>NW_008667606.1:0-2286 GCF_000695815.1 Acanthisitta chloris | reverse complement strand
GTGCGCCTGCTTCTGCGCTGTATAAAAAAGAGCCTGTCGGGCAATAAAGATGGAGCTTGCTGTATCACCCACACAGAGTTGACCGCTTGCTTCCCCGCGCGGAACCTTCACCTTTCCCAACAAGGTTGTGGAATTTACAGCTGGTGGGCTGGATGTAGCCTGTAACTTCATGCCACGTGCCCATGCACATAGTATTTTGAGGGGAGGGTTAGACAGGAGGTGGGAAGTTTAGCTCTGGACATTTATTGAGGGACGTGCACATGGGTAGTCCACCAACAGCAGGAGCAGAAAGTCAGTTTGGTCTCCAGCAAAGGCAGGATTTAATTACCCCTGCTTGAATTAAATATCAAGAAGATGAAAGGTGTCCAGCCAGTCAGTGGTTGTCCTATTTAGATGCTGCACTATATATATATACGCACTTACACATATGTGTAAATGCATATACCTACCTTTGCATGCATTTTCTCAGCATATGCATACAGGCACACACACAGCTGTAGAGACATGGGGAAAGAGAAAGCTTGCCCACAGAACTGTTGGGAGCAAGTGGGCTCAAAATGTTTCCATGGCTTCTCACAGAAAGAGAGGGTTCTCCAAAACATAGAGAGTGCTTAAGGTAAGTGCACACCTCTGGCTTGTAACTGTGGCTACTCACCCACAAATGAGGCTTTCTCAGGCAACTCCCAAGCCAGAAAGGCTTACAACAGTTCAAGGTTGCCAGGTGAAGTCCAATGCCTATGTTTGAGTAAACTTGTCTGCCTTTGTAGAAGACCTGGGTGGAAAACTGAGACTTTACATTTGCTAAGAAATGCTACCAGATTTGACATAATCCATCTCCTTTTGAAATGAAATCTGGAAATTACCCATGAAATGAAGCTCTTTTTAATAAAGTGTTCCAGAAGTATCAAACTGACCTTGCTGTAGACAAGGCCAGTTGAATGTAGACATTTGCCAGTTGAAGTCATATGTTTAAGTAGACAATCCAGGTGTAGCTGGAAAAAAGCAGAAAATATTTCCACTCTTAAAACTTTTCTCTACATTTGAAATACTTCAAAGCTAAAAACAACTTCCCTGAGCCAAATCAGATATGTATCTGTTAGACTATCTCTGACAGAAAAGTTAATTGGAAACTATAAACTTTCTTTTGCTCATGTCCTGAGACTATCAGAGCTGCAGTAAAGCTACCCCTCCTTATGGGAATGCATCTTTTTGGTCTTGCACCTTTGACCACTACAAAAACAGCTAATTTTTTTTTCAAAAATTTTAATCACATCTTTCAAGTTGGTCACTGCAACATCTTCAAAACTGAGAACAATTCTAATGCCAAATCATGAACCGACATTTTGTGATATTTTTTATAAAGGTTTAAATTATTACCTCAATATTTTATTGATAGGCAGATTACATTATAATCTATTGCTTTTGGTGGTTAAATCAGCTTCTACTGGTGTGTCTCATATGTGTCATTTACTACATTTGTTGTTATTTCTGTTATAGCTGCACCTGGAGACAGACACCTTCATTGTCACCAAAAAATACACAAGTCAAAAAAAAAAAGTTTTGTGTACTTTTATATAGTGTAACAGAGAATTGCCATGGCTCACTCTGTCCTCAAAACACAAATCAATAGACATCAGAGCTGGTAAAAGAAGAACACACAGCAAACAGTTAAATGTCTGTATTCTGTGGACAACATATGAAACTTGCTGCCATATGTTGTTAAGGAGAGAGGTGTCTTTTGAAGGAACACCTGCCTTCCACCCTTACTCAGGAAAGGAGAGCATAGTGAGGATGACTACACCTCAGGCTTTCAGCCAGGGCCCAGGTCTTTCTTTCCATGTTGCAGCATCTCATGTGCAGGCAGTGATAATTCAACATCATGAAAAAACATAAATTGTCAGATAGGCAATCCTAGGATGAAAGGAACATTATCTTTTACAGCAGGCCAACACTATGAACTTTTATGTCTTTCAACAAGAAGTAACCAGAAATGACATAACTCTTCCTGCACTTTTCTAATTTCTATTCCAATTTACTCTAAGCCTGGTGTGATAAGACCAAAAAAATGTATTTTAGCTGTGGGCAGGTTTTAAGACCACATTGTTCTAAACCCCTGAATATCAGGATTCTTGATAGAAACTGTGATAAACTCCAACATCTGACTGTATTAGCAGGAGAAGCTATCTTACAGACAATTTAATAAAGATTTCAAATGTTCTTCTGTGTCCTAAAGCCATTATTCACTGCTAAAGGATTGTAAATCACAAAAAAGTCTTGGAAGGCTTT
>NW_008667605.1:41328-43544 GCF_000695815.1 Acanthisitta chloris | reverse complement strand
TCCGGCGGCGGCGGAGCCGGGCGGGGTGCGGGGCCCAGACGGAGGGAGCCGGGGCTCCTTCAGAAAGGTCTCCTTCTCCGCCGTCGCTGCCTCGGGCAGCCCCGTGAGTTTATGCCCCCGGGTCCCTCCTGCTCCCACACACAGCCAGCGGGAGAGCCAGTTCCTTGCCCTGCACAGCGCCTGTGCCCAGCACCTGTGCTCGAGGGCCATTTGTTTCTCAGTGCCCTGTGAAGTGAAACGAAGGTTGGGAACTAGATCAATAAAACAGAGAAAAAAAATGTTAAAAAGGCAAGAGAACTTGATCCTGCAACAATTCTTCTCTTTCACCAGGGAATTCCAAGTATTGACTGCCACTACATCTTACCTTGACGTGGCTAAGGTAGGATATTGTATGCCAAGCATGAGAGGAAAGTGACTGAACTTGAGTTCAGTCTTGCTGGGGTAACAGTTAAGAGGATAGATTTTGATCATCTGGATACTGGAATAGACCTAGTGGGACTTTAATGAAGGACTGCAGGTTTCACAGGTGGAAGTGACAACAGAGTTTGCCTAAATAGTTTGATTTTAGTTTCCCATCAAACACTGCAAAGGATTTATCATCAAATAGATGTATCTGTGCATCAGGTACAGCATTGCCAGCCAGTCGAGGGAGGTGATTATCCTAGAATCAACCAGGTTGGAAAAGACCTCAAAGATCATCAAGTAGATCATCCTGCTCTACTCTGCACTGGTGCAGTTTTGGGCACCACAATATAAGGAAGATATAAAGCTATCAGAGAGTGTCCAAAGGAGGAACATGAAGATGGTGAAGGGTCTAGAAGGGAAGCTGTACAAAGAGCAGCATGGCTTGTTCAGCCTGGAGGAGAGGAGACTGAGGGGAGACCACATAGCAGTCTACAACTGCCTCACAAGGAGGAAAGGACGGTCAGGCACTGATCTCTCTGGTGACCCGTGACAGGACCTGAGGAAATGGCATGAAGCTGTGTCAGGGGAGGTTTAGGATATTAGCAAAAGGTGCTTCACCCAAGGGTGTTTGGGCACTGTAACAGGCTCCTCAGGGAAGTGGTCAAAGCCCCAAGCCTGACAGAGTTCAATAAGCATTTGGACAATGCTCTCAGGCACATGGTGTCTGGGGCTGTCCTGTGCAGGGCCAGGAGTTGGTCTTCGATGATCCTCATGGGTACCTTCCAACTCAGGATACTCTATGATTCTGTGAAATCCGTTAACCCAAGGGAATGCCTTATACTTATCTTTTTTTCTTCTCACTAGTAAACCAAAGCATTGAGCAATGCTCAAAGGAAAACATGGAAGGAAGAACTGTACATTTGGTGGGATTTGTGCAAGAGAGGGAAGTTTGATATCAAACATTAGGAAGAATCCTTATTCTTAAAAATATTTTAACATTAGTCACCAAAAAGTGCAGGACAAGTACGTCCAATACCTTGCCTCTCAAACAGCCATCAATATAACAATAGCCAATCACAGAAACTGCCATAAACCCCCAAAGTTTTTCTATTTCAGTGCTTTCACCTTCCTCTGAGTGGCTTGTGATAAAGTAGAGATGAAAACAGCAGCAGAAAAAGAAAAGGTAGATGGGCAGAACTGATGATAATTCAAAAGATGTCATTAATTATAGCTATAGAAGGGACACTCAAATGAGACATAGTGGCAAGAACTGACACTTATGGTCCTTGGTTTTCTATATGAAACATTACTGTACTCTAAATTGGTAGATACATGAATGAAGAAGGAAGACAAAACCACAAAGCAGGAAAGCCAGAACTATCCAGGCCAAGGTCATAACAATATTAACAGTAAAATTGCTCCTCCATTGTACTTGCTCTTTCAGAACATTAACTATTGCCATTAATTCAATCTGAAATGACATGGTGCTTGTCCTGGTTTTAGCCGGGATGGAGTTAATTTTCTCAGGAGCTAGTGTAGTGCAGTGTTTGGATTCAGAGTGATAATACGGTTGATAATACACTGATGTTTTGGTATTGCTAAGTTGTGTTTATCCTAAATCAAGGACATTTTCTTGCTTGTGTCTTATGCTCTGCCAGTGAGAAGGTGCATAAGAAAACTGGGAGGGAGCATAGCCGGGACAGGTGAGCTGAACTAGCCAAAGGGATATTCCCCCCCATGGCACGTCATGCCCAGTCTATAAGCAGGAAGGGCCGATCCGGGGGGAGGTTTGGGGTTGCGGCGGTCCGCGG